>NC_054708.1:23544833-23652333 GCF_016097555.1 Gigantopelta aegis | reverse complement strand
TCAGAAGGTGATAAATAACTCGAAGGGAGAGAGGGAGGGAGAGATAGAGAGGGGGTTACCTAAAAATCCTCGACCCCAACCATCCAGTACCAGCCACGAGCACGATAATTGATATTTATAGCTTGTTTAGAGCTCGTTAAAATAAAAACAAATTGCTCCTTCGTTTTAAACTTGTAACCCGATCGGGAAATTGTTGGCTTTGAAATCCTATTTGTTAAAATTTGTCATATTAATTATGCTGCCAGAGCTGGTGTTGGAGAAATTTTGTGGTGCTTTGTGATGATTTACCGAGCCCGAGCCTCCATTATCGTTTGAACCGTGGTTTCGGGCCGTGTACGGTGAATCACGGTTGAGAATAAAACCACGCCCATTTTGGTCATTAGAAGTTAATTGGTGTTATTCACGGAGCGTATTTCCGGATGGAGTTGAAATTAGAATGAATTTGAATTTAAATATACAATAATTACAAGCCCTACATGAACTTGAATAATATATATATTTGATATGAAAATAAATGGATTTAGCAAGATACCCCACCACAGAAATTAAACAAAAGTAAGTTTATGAACCAGTCAAAGTTAGAAAATGAAACGAAATGAAGGGGGATGGGGGTGGTAATTATATGTATATTTTAGGACATAATAAAACACACATATCCCACCAACCAAACTAAACAAAATAACAAAGAAACAAAACGAAAAAAAGCAAGCATTTTGTGAGTACTGCTAAAGCAATAAATGTCCCCACCAGCTCCCCCCCCCCCCCAAAAAAAAAATCAAAAAAAATCATATCTCTTAAGTTCGAGGGCCATAACTGTCAAAAATGGGTAAATCGATCAAGAAAGTAAAACTTGATATGTAACTACATGATAAGGATAGACACAAAAATTTTAGTTCAATATTCTGAGGCATTGCAAAAAAATATATAAATATTTTTTTTTATTAAATCCTTAATACTATATGTGGCACATATTGAAAAACAGACAAACGGACATACAGACGGACGAAGACCGGTAGGGTATTAAAATAAAGGCCATAATGCGTATTGTTCTTGAGGCATTATAAAAAAAATCCCGAAAACTATGATTGACAGACCGCCAGAGAGAGAGAGAGAGAGAGAGAGAGAGAGAGAGAGAGAGAGAGAGAGAGAGAGAGAGAGAGAGAGAGAGAGAGAGAGAGAGAGAGAGAGAGAGAGAGAGACAGAACGGATACGAAAACATATAGTGCCATCCGGTTGCACTGGTATGGGGCAAATAATGGCCGTAATGCGTGTTTTCATGTATGTGAGAAAATGCATCTCCTGACACATGTATTTAATGTATACATGAACTTATAAAATATGTGGTTTTACAAATTATCAAGACTGGTTCATAATAATTATGGCGGCAGTAAGACTTTTCTCTCAATCTCTACAGCATGTGTCAAAATTATCAAGTTAAAAACATAACGGCCGTGAATTCAACATGTTCTGAAGTGTCGTATAACCATTATCTTATGATGACAAGGCTTCTCAGAACCTCCAAATAGCCCAGGCTTCTATGAATCTCTATATCCATCCATACTACAAACACATATTCACTTCGAAAATCCAAAATAAGCCCTCGGATTTTTATAAGCATCATCAAACCTTTGTGGATGATGATTTGAAGAAAAAAAAAATCGTTTATGCATTTCCTTTTCACACGAAACAGAACCTTTATGAAAGGTGTTTTGTATAAGCATCTGAAGTGGATACCTCATCCACCCGTTTTTCCCCCCATAATGTAGGTTCAACTCCAGCGTATTTCACACACGACCTCAAACTCCACCCATTTTTATTCACCCGAATATCAAAACACAAATCTGACTCTTTGATGTTAATGAGAAAGCCCCTATCGGTTTTAGCACCTCACAAACGGGTATTAACTTTTTGTCAGGCCATTAACCATACAACGAGTCATGTATTCGTGCCTGTATCGACAAATTAAATAAGTGTAATGAAGAAGAAGAAAAACACATTGAATATCGTTTTTGGTCGATCTTGATAAGCGACCCTAATTTTATAGTGTTTGCAAGCCAGAACTATGGAAGGAGGAAATTGACTGGTTGTCAGAGAGAAAAAAAGAAGAAAAAAGAAAAAGCCGCCAGGTGAACAGGCCCTGTTCTTCCACGCGCCCTTTTGGGCACGACCGGAAGCGGAAATGTCTGTATTATGTACGCCGCAAGAAACATCTGTTGTATTCGGAGCACCGATCAAGTAACATTATCAAGAATCTGAAACGAGAAAGATGTTGGTCAGATTGGAGTACAATAAAAAGTTTTGAGTACACTGAAAAACACCAGACCCATGTGAGTGTTCTGAATATGTATTAGTATATAGACACAAACCACATTATAGATAGATGGGTTCTAATTACACCTCAGCTTCAGTCAAACTACACACTGATCTAGAGTAACAGAAAATAAACCCTCTATGGCTACACTTGTTCTTTTAACGGCAGATCATGATTATACATTAGTTCAGTAAACAACAAACAAAATTTTGTTTAACGACACCACTAGAGCAGATTAATTAATTACCATCGGCTGTTGGATGTCAAAACGGCTGCTAATTCTTACATATAGTCTTCAGAAGAAATCTACATTTTTTATCAGCGACAAAGGATCTTTTATATGTACTTTTCAACAGACAGGAAAGCACATTGTCAGGGGTCCAAAAACAACAACTACACCCCCTCCCCAAAAAACAACACCCACCCCCCCCCCCAAAACCCCCCAACAACCACACAAAAACAAACAGACAAACAAAACCCAACAACGAGTTTCAACAAACAATGACATAATAACAGCTAGGTAGGCCTCTGTGATAGTGATCTGTGATTTGTACGAGAAAAGGTGGATAGCAAACATTTAAAAAGAAATCTTTCACACGCTCTGTGGCTTCCACATTCATTGTAAAGATATACGTACTCCTTGGGTTTCTTTCGTTCGTTTTTTTTTAATATAATATTTGACGTATATATATATATATATATATATATATATATATATATATATATATATCTATATATATATATATATATATATATCCAATTAAGGCTCAAGCGCGCTATCCTGGGGCACAATCTAGCTTCCTGTGTTGGTTAATACGCTGCTTATAAACACATTTACTCTTTAAAAAAAAAACCCCAAACTTTATCACTATTAAGATCTGATCGGGTATACGGCAACCTTTATTAAATGATGGTGCGGTCATGGATCGAATGGATCGCACGTCAGCCTATCCCATCATGCATTTTACCATCACGGTTCAGTTACTACCTGTATAGAATTTCCTGTGTATACACTGCACTAGCTAGCGTGGCTAATAATATAATAAGACCGGCACAGATGTTGTATTCTAATGGCACGACGATAGGTCGTCTTGGGGCGGTATCACTTCTCATCTTACACGAATTAAACACTATTTGAAAACGAGTTAGCTTGTATAAACAAACAGAGTGACGGTTCATTAGCACAGAGGGCGGGACGGTCGCGGCGCGTGCGGGAGCTATCAAAAGTGGAAATGGAACAGGACCCGGCTCGCGGGACTCGACTCGTCTCAAAAAGCCGAGGGTACCCAAAACAACGCTCAAAGTGTACCGAAAACAACGCTCAAAACGACGATAATATTTACCCGACAAATTAATAATAACCTGCAACACTGGACAAATTTGGCCCGAACAGAAGTTAATTTTCGGGACTGATGCCAGCTAATTAAAAGACTTGTCTGGTTCTCGTGAAGGGAACATTTGAGCTAATTAAATACGAGTGACCTAATCATCTAGCTCCCCATTCCAGCAAATGTTGGAAATTAGCCCATGTTACGTGTAATCATTGGTTAAACATTTTAATGATTGCCCGCGGTTTTAGATGCTGGTGTCGAACAAACTAAGATATATAGTTTCCTCGTACCGTGTGCAACGGATCGTTCAAGGAAACACGGGCTCCTGAAGTTCATTTCAAATTTGGTTTCGTGCCTATATCCACATATTATGGTTGAAGCACGCTGTTCTTGGGCACACACACACCTGAGCTAGCTGGGATGTCTGTCCACAGCAGGCGTTAAAGTTTATTTGTTAAGTAGTTAGTGAACGATAATTCCAACCAGTGCACCACAACTGGTCAAAGACCGTAGTATGTGCTTTCCTGTCTGTGGTAAAATGCATATAAAAGATCCCTTGCTGAATTAAGAAAATGTAGCGGGTTTCCTCTATTGACTACGAGTCAGAATTAACAAATGTTTGACATCCAATAGCCGATGATTAATATATCAATGTGCTCTAGTGGTGTCGTTAAACAAAACAAACTTTACTTTTCGTTGAAGTGGCCGTACATTTCTTTGTTGAGCAATTGAAAGTTACTCTGTGTTAGAGACGGTAATGGGATTTGAATTTGGGACTTACCAGCTTTAAATCAAGCTTTGAAACATTATTCAGTGCGCTGAGGAATTATTGTACATACACAATGAATATTTACAATAACAATTATTTGTAACATATGTCAAGAGATGGTTCATAATAATTATACACATTGCTTTTAAAAACACAAACACAATGCCATGGTGACCAATTTTGATCTAATATAATTATAAAATGTGTATAGTATTTAGTGATAATGGGGGTGTCTGGTTTGATTAACTGAAACATATGTGATTGCTTTTGTAAAACAAATGGATTAGGCGCAAGTTGAGATTTGTATCTATGGTTTACTGAATTTGCTTGTAATTTCCTAAATGAATTTAGAAATTGTGGATAACCATTAAGACTCCAAGGTCAGCAAGCGTTTGGTACGGGTTGTAAGATAGATCGTAGATTGTAGTTTCAATGGTAGAGTATTAAAATTTTGTTAATATCACATGTGGCCAAAAAAAAAGGAAAAATATATTCAGTACTGACTGGCCCATTTAGTTGTGCGTTGTTTGTTTGTTTTAAACAGCCATCATACTAATTGGCATAGCACAGTTTTAGAATACAGTTATTATTGTTTAGCAGGTCTTTTAAACCAATATTTCACAATGCAAATATTATCATATCTTTGCTTGTATACAAAGGGAATCTGACTAATTCGTAGTATCTCTTTTGTTTTTAAAATTTATATTTATATGTCAATTCTTCACCCAGTATAGTATCGTCCAACTCCACATCCTAGTCGTTAGTCCCTTGCTGTCCAAACATAACAGGTACTTGTCTCTTGTGGCTATCCGTTCAGCACACCTACCATTTCCGATCTGGGTTTTTTGTGTGTATTGGTCACTTCTTATATACTTCTTTCCAAGCCTAAATAAATGAATCATTAACGACAACCCAGCACAAAAAATCTTTCGGCTATTGAATGTCAAACAATGGTAAATATATAAATGAATTTATGATTAGCACCAATTTAGACATTCTAAAATTAAGTTTTAAAATCCCACTAAATACATTCACAAAATTTTAAAAACATGTTGTAGTCTATAATTAAAACCCTCAAATAAAAGATAGATAAAATGGGGTGAAATTAATTTAGTTCGCGTGTAAGGACTAGGCGATCCCACATCTACTACCTACACGTCACACCTCCATTCTAAAGTGTCATCTGTTTCAAATAAGCCTGCCAGATATTCTAAGTTATTGGTAGCTTGTTGATTGCTCTTCTAATCAACGTGCTCGTGAACTCGTTTTCTTAAAGAGATGGCGATCACTGGGGAACACTTGAAGTAACAAAACGGAAATTACCGACTAATTGACCGGTTAGGAGAGTCTAAAGAACTAATCGCGAGGTAGACAATTTCCATCATACACAAGTACCACTTTGGTGCTTATGAGTGCACTTGTGAATTTTACGAGATATTCATCACAAATATTTTGTTTAACCTCACGATATATCGTATTTCTGTGCAAGTCCGAGTTCAGTGGATATTTTTGAGGGAGTCTTTTCGAGAACTCCATTACTGCGTTTTTGTTTTTTTTTCTTTCATAAAAATGGTCGTATATCAGTACAAGTCAGAGTTCAATGGTAATAGTTTAGATCTTGACGAAGTAGTTATATTAAATTATTCTTCCGTGATACCAAGCCATGGTTCAAAGAATACTGCAGGCTATTTAGCTCTTTGTGAAACATTCATAGCAAGTGTTTTAGTTTCTCTTCGCGATAAATCTACTTAATTTTGTTCATCTTCGCATGCTTAGTCCGATGCCACAGTAAATTAAATATTTCTACAAGTTAGAGTACATGATATATATTGTTAGGTCGACAGGGTACGAACAGAATGGTCATTATGGACCACTGTCCACAAGCCGTTCTTCAGAATATATTTGTCTGGGACACGGTACCCCTCCGATATAATCTCCGAATAAATTAAGAGTCCTATTGATATATTGACAAACCAACTAGTGTTTATTTGAAATTCTTCGTGTTGAAACTACTTTTCTACCTTATGATAAGGTATTCTTTAAAACATTTTCTTTTTATAAGATATTCTTCGAAATTCTTTCATGTTTCTTTATAAAATATCTTTTAAAAGTTATTTTGTATTCGTTTATGTGACATTCTTCAAAATACGTTTTGTCTCTTAATCAGACAGTTAAAAATATGTCTTCTTTCTTGGAACAAGAGAGTCCAATGACTTTATTAAAGTTTTAGTTTTTATGAAATATTCATCTGATATTTTTTATTCTTCCTATAAATTGTTTATGGAATATTCTTCAGACGCCTTTTATTCTTCATATAAATGCTTTATGGAAGATTTTGTCACTATGAAATATTCGTCAGATTATGTTATTATTTCTGTAAATGTTTTATGAAAATTTCGTCTTTATGAAATAACCTTCAGATTTCCTTTATTCTTCCTATAAATCCATTACGAAAATCTTTATCATTATGAAATATTCTTCAGTTTTTGTGATTATGAAACATTCTTCAGTGGTCTTTCATTTTTTAATAAATGCATTATGAAAAGTGTTTGTCTTTATGAAATATCCTTCAAATGCCTTTTATTCTTTCTATAAATCCATTATGAAAGTTTGTGTTGTTAAAAAATATCCTTCAGATGTATTTTATTCTTACTTTAAATCCATTATGAAAGTTGTTGTGTTGATGAAGCATTCTTCAGATATCTTTCAATCGTCCTTATAAACCCTTTAAGGCAGTTTTTGTTATTATAAAATATTCTTCAGATGTCTTTTATTGTTCTTAAAATAATCTTTTATGAAATTTTATATTTTTATGAAATGTTTGTTAGATTAGGCAAAAAAGGTATTGATTCTATGAACCTTTATCTAGTGCCTCGTATATAGGAGAACAGCCACTCCCGAAAACATTCTTGCACCACCACAAAGAGGACTGCCACTCCCAGACTAATTTAATAAATCAAAATGAAGTAATATGAAGAATATTGCCTCCATTAGCAAGCCAACATTACACCACCTGCTTATTAAAAAGAGGAATCTCTAATGTGACGTGAACTCCGATTATTTTCCTTGCAATCAACCCCTCTTTCATTTCATTTATTTTTATTTTCGTGCTTATATCCAGTTAAGGTTCAGGCACACTGTCATGGACACATACCTCAGCTATGTAGACGGTCTGTTCAGGACAGTGGGTTAGATACTAGTGAGCGAGATGTCGGTGTAGGTAGCCTTAGACTTACACCAGGGAGTCGGTAAACACGCTTTGGACGCGAAACCAGTATCTACCAGCCTTAAGGCCGATGGCTTAACCACCACACCAACGATGCTAGTAATAACTCACTGGACTAACAACAATTTGAGTAAGACACAAGATGATGATAATGAGGTACAGTGCGTGACCTTGAATGAAACGACCTGCTCACTGTGGGAGTGCTAGATAAGAAACGACCTCACTGACACTGAATTGAAGAGTACTGACAGGGGAGAGCACTCGTGTGCAATCTGGGCTCGAAGAGGCACACGCAGCGCACATAGATCACGGATGCCATCTATAGACAGTCGTGTAGATATTAGTGTGAGAAAAATTCTCTCGCCATATCGAATCTGTCTTGCGGCAGCTGAGAAGTAAATCATAATGCACTGTCCACCACACTAATCTGAACGACAAAACAGAAACCGTAATTTTGAAAATCATATCTCTGCACAAAGCAGAGTCAAAAGATGTTTTGACTAGGTCGTGACTGCTACTCTATGTCAGAATTATCAAATGTTTGACATACAATAGCCGATGATTAATAAATCAATGTGTTTTAGTGGTGTCGTTAAACAAAGCAAACTTTAACGTTTTGCCTTTAGATAGGCTACCCCCTATAGGACGATATAACCTTCCGGTATAATACATAAATGCACCAAAAGAGAGAGAGAGAGAGAGAGAGAGAGAGAGAGAGAGAGAGAGAGAGAGAGAGAGAGAGAGAGAGAGAGAGAGAGAGAGAGAGAGAGAGAGAGAGGGGGGGGGGGAGGAGAGAATGAATGAATGAATGTTTAACGACACCCCAACACAAAAATACACATCGGCTATTGAGTGTCACTCGAGAAGAGAGAGACAGACAGACACAGAGAGAGAGAGAGAGAGAGAGAGAGAGAGAGAGAGAGAGAGAGAGAGAGAGAGAGAGAGAGAGAGAGAGAGAGAGAGAGAGAGAGAGGGAGGGAGAGTGAGTAAGTAGAGAAACATATTTTTTTCTAGGTGAATCACATAATAATAAAATGTTGATAACCAGCCCTTGCTTTGTGATTCAAAGATGTTAATTTAACCTGGGCTTTGTCGTCAGTTTTGGACCATATCTAGTTACCTGTCCCATGGTTTCTAACAAGTCACTATACCACAGGCTTGTATTTTTAGAAATACGGGACGAAATGTCAAAAGGTAATAATTTATTTAACAAAACTCGTGGACAACACGGGTGAAATTTTGTCAGTCGGGGCTGTCATTTTAAAGTTTACCAATGAACAAAACATCAGCCAGAAAAATCAAACTAACAGGTTATTCGCAATCCATTGAAAATATATCTAAAATATTGTTTTATTGTTTGTGCCAGTTTTTACCTAGTTCAAAAATAGTTAAAACATCAAACTGACAGGTAAACCGCGAACAGCGTATATCGATGGACTAAAAAATATGTCCAAATATTCTTTTATTTCAGGCGCCAATTCTCACTTATAGTTAGTTTTAATGTAGTTATGTCTTAACATGAAAAATTTACATATTGGTGGTAAGAACAAATGCTCTCAAATGCAGAAAATCGCTTTCAGAGACGGGATTTAAATTACGAAAGATATTAAGCAATACATATATATAAGATGACATCAATACATCCGGTTAAGCTTAGTAAACATTGAGAATAAATTATTAAATTTGGTTTTAAATTATGACAGTGAACTCTGTCCGACAGTGCACAATAATATATAGAGAAACATGGTCATCCTTCGATGTCTATTTCATGGCTACAATGAATAAAAAAGAAGAAAATTATTGAAAACATATTCCAATAAAGATATCCTACCCCAACAAGACATTGGAATAAGGACGTTATTACACGCGGAAAAAAGAAATCTACAATGACCGTGACCTTTATGTAACAGCCAGACGTACAGATTTGCTGACCCCATTTGTCAAGATCAGTTTGCCACCATGATTTGTGACACACTGATTCCCTGTCCCTGATAATAACGACCTAATTGTAATTAACCATTGTAACTCCGCACATCTTTTATTTATGGCGTGTGAAACTGCACTTCTCCGAAGACACAAACCGCACGAAAAGAAAACACAACAACACGGGACAAGAACAGAATAATTAATTGATCTCCATTCTAAGACAAAAGTTTACCGTCAGTTTACCCGAAGCGTTTACCATGTCCCTTGGCGACTGCTGTTATTCAACCGTATTCACACGTCCGTGGGTCGCACAATTGAACAAAATGACGTCCGCCGTCATGTTTGTTCGGCTGACGCCATATTCGTCCGTCTGACGCCGGTGTCTAATTCGAGTTCCTCTTCTGGGGAAGATCGCATAATCTTTTACAAAATGGACGTTTTGTCACACGCGATTAGTGTAAACAAAGTTGTGATTATTCTCTTTGTTAGCAGCATGGTACCGCCGACGTCTTGATTCCACGTAATTAATTTCAGGTTGTTGGAATACATTGTGGGACAATTATGTTTTAATTATAAAATTGTAACCTGAGAAATTTCACCAATTAAACTGGTTCATCGTCCGCGACAAGAGAGGGAAATACTAATCTCGCCTCGAATCAAAAACACCCGAAGGAAAAGCATCTTTGTTTCGTTTAGAAGCCAGACTTATTTTTCAATGGTATCTAGAGCGTTCGCCCGAGGTTCACTGGGTATCTGTGAGAAAGTGACCTTCAAAGAAAAGTTAAAGTTTGTTTTATTTAACGAAACCACTAGATTAATTAATGATCGGCTACTGGAAGTCAAATATTTGGTAATTTTGACATATATAGTCTTAGAGAGGAAACTCGCTACATTTTTTCATTAGCAGCAAGGCATATTTTATATGCACCAACCCACAGACCAGTCGTGGTGCACTGGCTGGGACAAGAAATAGCTCTTAGAGGAAGCCCTCTATATTTTCACATTAGTAGATAGTCCAGCCAGTGCACCACAACAGGTACAACAAAGGCCGTGGTATGCACTACCCTGTCTGTGGGATGGTGTGCATATAAAAGATCCCTTGCTGCTAATCAAAAAGAGTAGCCATGAAGTCGCGACAGCGGGTTTCCTTCCTCAATATCTGTGTGGTCCATAACCATATGTCTGACGCCATATAACCGTAAATAAAATGTATTGAGTGCGTCGTTAAATAAAATATTTCCTTCCTTCCATTAGTAGATAAAGAAATTTTTTATACGCATTTTTCCAAAGACAGGACGGCACATACTACGGTCTTGGATATAGTAGTCGTGGGGACCTGGTTGGGACAAGAAAAAAAATGAGAAAAAAAATGAGTCCACCAGGGGCTTTGATTCTTTGGCACAAACATTTCAGGCGGGCGCTCAATCGATGGGGCTAGATCCCGCCCCTGACCACAAAAAAGACCCACTACATGTACTGCTAGTCACCCTGGCCTTGGTGATGCCGTGGTTAAGTCATTGTATTTAAGGCTGTAAGGTGCTGGGTTCGTATCTCAGTTACATGTCTGATACTACAATACTCGTGATACTATATGATGTTTCATACAAACACCATGACCGATACTTAGAACCATGAACATGTTAAGCCAACTATACTAGTTGTTTGGCGGTTAAACTTTGAAATTCTGAATGATACGGGCCATTCCAACTCTAGGTCTAGTCTGGCGTTGTTGATAAAATAAAGTAACCTGTAATAAAGTTTACAACATATCCATATATTTATATGACATCTATAACTGTTTATCTGGTTAATCCATATTTGATTATTTCTGCATGAAGACGGAAGGAAATGTTTTATTTAAACGACGCACTCAACACATTTTATTTACGGTTATATGGCGTCGGACATATGGTTAAGGACCACACAGATATTGAGAAAGGAAACCCGCTGTCGCAACTTCATGGGTTACTCTTTTCGATTAGCAGCAAGGGATCTTTTATATTCATCATCCCACAGACAGAATAACACATACCACGGCCTTTGATATACCAGTCGTGGTGCACTGGATGGAACGAGAACTAGACCAATGAGCCCACCGACGGGGATCGATCCCACACCGACCGCGCATCAAACGAGCGCTTTACCACTGGACTACGTCCCGCCCCCTTCTGTAATATAAACGAGAAACCAGTAATACGTGATCAGGGCCGTATCTCTGTCGAATTGGCCTTTGATAAAATAGTGGTTGATTCCATGAATCTCAGTCTCTATCTAATGCCTCGCCTATAGGAGGACAGCCAATCCGTAGGAGATCCTTTACTGGATATTTCACCCCTCTTGCTTCTCCACAAAGAGGACTGCCACTCTCAGACTAGTTTATTAAAGCAGTGCTGTGTTGTAGTTTTATCTTTTGATTTGGACATGTGTTCCAGGAATAACTTGGAGTGAAAGTTTCAAAGTTTATTTTGTTTAACGACACCACTAGAGCACATTGATTTATTAATCATCGGTTATTGGATGTCAAACATATGGTCATTTTGACACAGTCACAGAGATGAAAAACGCAACATTTTTTCATTAGTAGCAAGGGATCTTTTATATGCACCATCCCACAGACAGAATAGCACATACCACAGGCTTTAATATACCAGTCGTGGTGCACTGGATGGAACGAAAAATAAACTTTGGGTGTGCCCAAGACATAATATTATGTTTCAGCTGTGGTTAGAACGTGTCAGATGGTTGATCCATTTTTTTTTTTAATAATTTAAAAAAAAAAAAAATTCTTATTCTTATTTCATTTATTTTAAGTATTATGAAATAGCCCAAAACATTTTTGATGGGTTTCTCGTTGATGCCTTTTAATTTTTCATTACCCTGTAAATCTAAAGAAATAATAAATAGTCGGTAAATGACTTAAAATATATACCTGTGAATTATTTAATTTACTATTTTGCTTTGAATGTAATTATTAGTTTTCGGTCGTAGAATCGAAACTCTTTCTCTGATTGGATTTTATCCTGCCCCAACCAGTGCTCCATATATCAAAGTCCATGGTATGCGCTGTCCTGTTTGTGGAGAAAATAAGTATATAAAATATATCTTGCTTTTAATGGACCAACTTTTATATTCATCATCCCACAGACAGAATAAAACGTTTTACAGTAGTACATTTAATTTGGACAAACGATTGCAAGTATAAACAATTGATCGATCCCTGTCGGTGGGCCCATTGGGCTATTTCTCGTTCCAGCCAGTGCACCACGACTGGTATATCAAAGGCCGTGGTATGTGCTATCCTGCCTATGGGATGGTACATAGAATAGATCCCGTGCTACTAATGGAAAAATATAGCGGGTTTTCTCTCTAAGACTATATGTCAAAATTACCAAATGTTTGACATCCAATAGCTGATGATTAATAAATCAATGTGCTCTAGTGGTGTCGTTAAACAAAACAAACTTTAAAAAAAAAATTGTATAGTTAAATTTGAGATTTAAGTCTAAACCCAAAATACGTTTATCTAAATTTGAGTAGGAATAAAAGTACATATTTTGGTTCCTCCTACAAACCATAAACTTTATACGAGCTAAAAACTCTCTTCTCTTCTCGTGCAATCTCGTATTCGTATTAGTCACGTGACGTCTCCATTTCGATTGGGTAAGACATGCCTTTGATCAGATATCATTCACTTTCTGTGGCCGAGATAACGTTCTTCCTTCAAACAAGTTTGTCGCCAAAGAAATAGATCGTAATTGAAAATCAGTATTCAGCATGCCAACAGATCCTTTGAAACAATTCGCGGCTCAACACATCTTTAATGATCAGATAATTAGAAATTTGCAAGTGTGTCCATCACCGTCTTATCGCGGTCCGATGATGGACAATTGTTTCGCGTCCATGTCTTTCGATCAGTAGCGTATTATTTATTGTTGAGATATGTATAATTTGTATCCCTTTCCAGCAGTTTTGAACTTCTACAGGTCATTACGACTTTGCATTAGTGCAAGGTAGACAGGTATGTGATTTGCAGCGCCCTCTTTCCTTGAATGGAAATGAATTTGATCTCTCGCTCGATCGTCTGCTAGATTATGTTGTGGTTAGTATGTCTCACCTTTTATTATAGAGCATTTCAGTTCTGACAACGCGCGAGCAGATTGGTCTATTACTAATAGATAGTCAATTAGTTGTGACTTATGGTGTTCTTCTTTGGTGAATAAACCACAATAGAAGTAAAAATTAGTTTTCAAATGTAAAATTAAATCAAGGAAAGCAGAAACCACCACGCTACTAAGTTGATTCATTTCGAAGTATGTTCTTGTTTATGTCCAAGAGCGTTGTTCTAGCAACATTCATCTTAGATATTTAGGCTATCTGTCCAAAACGGAGGATTTTATTGGTTAGTAATTAGTGTTATAGAAATTGGTGTGGTTACCGTAAACGTTTCCATTGTGTGGCAAACTTACTCTTTTTTGTGGAAAGAAAGAAAGAAAGAAAGAAGGACATGTTTTATTTATCGACGCAGGACCACACATATACTGAGAGAGGAAACCCGCTATCACCATTCAATGGGTGCCTCTTTTCGTTTAGAAGTAAAGTGATCTTTATCCACTGAGACGGGATAGTACATACCATGGCCTTAGTTACAACATTTGTTGAACACTGGTTGAAACGAGACAAAGCTCAATGGGCCCACCGACGAGGATCGATCCTAGACCCACCACACATCAGGCGATCGCTCTACTGCTGGGATACGTCCCGCCACCTTGTATGGGGACGATACTAAGATACGAACGCGGTATCCACCAGACTTAAATCCAGCGTCATTACCACCGAGCTCGCTCTAGCCAGTGCACCACGACTGGTATATCAAAGGCCGTGGTATGTGCTATCCTGTCTGTGGGATGGTACATATAAAAATACTTTACTACTAATGGAAAAATGTAGGGGGTTTCATCTATATGACTGTCGAAATGACCATATGTTTGACATCCAATAGCCGATGATTAATAAACCAATGTGCTCTAGTGGTGTCATTAAACAAAACAAACTTCTTCTTCTTACCACCGAGCCACCGAGGCGGCACTTTGAATATGACTGTGTTGAAGAGCGACACGAAACTGATATGTTACTGTCACGACGTGAACACACGGGAAGTCGTCTTGTGTGATCACAATCTTCAACAGCATCGCCGACGTGTGCGTTCAGGTTCTCCGTCTTTTCTGGGTCGGGTTTCACATCAATATGGCTTCAAAGAGAATAGAGTTTTGACGAAGATGTGTTGAAGTTCTTTTCAAGTTTTATATAATCAAAACCACGTTAAGATGGTTTCTTGTACGAGCGTTGGTTTCTTTTATATGTTATACCAATGACAAATTTTGTTAAGGTTCGTTCACACGGTTGGAATTATAGCAAAGAAGTTAAACTGTAGCACGCAATTTGATGATTATTAGTCATAAGCTATTTATGGGCTTTCCAAAATTATTGTTTTAAAAAATATTTGCAGGCATACAAAACGTACTCTGTTTTGTTTCTCCATCCACCCTAATCAATAATATTTATTTTGCAAGAGATACCTTAATAAATTTCTGTTTGTTTTGTTTTAACAAAGATGTTTTTCCTTCTGGTGTTTGATTCGAGGCGAGATTATTGCATTAAGCCAAAGCGTATGGTTTATACGCTTGTAAAAATGTAATTGCTCCTTAAACACGTAAAAAATGTTTTAAAATATGATTATTTTAAACTTAATACATTCTCCTTTGCTTCGGTTATTAAGGAAAGAATCATTATAAAAAAAGATGAATAGTCTCACACTAATGAAAAAAAAAAAATCGCATAGACAAATGAACTAAAGATAATTTCACATTACGGACAACTAATTTCCCCGCAACGACGCCATTATTATATACCAATGCAATCATGGTTCATTATCTTTAACAACGTGGTCTCATCTCATAGGGGCTGTTACAGAATTACTTTTGTTAGAAACGGTTTTTGATTGGTTTGTCCAAACTATTTTGGCAACTTCTAACTACTCGCAAGAAACCATCATACATCAATGACACCGAACCAGTGCCAAAAACGCAAAACGACGACTCCGAAAACACCTCTTATGAAACTGGAGACCCTACTAAACACCTACTGCACCGCAGAAAATGAACAGTGGTCCCGCAGCAAAAATAACTGCTCCCCGCACGCGTCTTTGTCACGCAACGCACGCACGCCATGCAATTATCACATTGACTCGTCTTCTGTCACAGAAATGGGAAAAGCTTGCACTTTACAACTGACCTACTGTATTAAATAATTTTCTTTTCTGATGGGCTTAAGCGGCCAGCGCGCGCAAATAGGTGGCGCAGACGAATAGAAACGAAAGAGATATTCGCTGCACAGAACTGGAAAAGCCACGTTCCTAATGATCGTGATGAAGATTTAGTGGACAATTAAAGTGCCGCAAAAGTTTCCTGTAGCTGGGATGTAATAGACGGCGATTAGCCCATAATTTACAACAAACGACTTGGAATAAATACTCTCCGTTCCCAATTATATGTGGCATTAAGAGTGGCTTTATTTTATGGCTTAACTTCTGCACCAATATAGAAAGTAATGCTTTATGTGGTAGACACGAACAAATAAGATTTAAATTCTGCCCGCCTGCACGTTATATATTGCTAGATGTTATCCCTGCTTAGCGCGAGGAAGCTTTACTTTAGATGTGGTGTTATTGTCTTACACTGGGTTTTTACCAAAAATCTGACCGCCGTGTACATAGCCAGCCCTCAGTAGCCGATGCTATATACACGGCCGCCGTGTATATAGCCACTTCTATGTTAAGTAACAAAGATGGCGGATGCCATTGCGGTTACATTTACCATTGGTGGACGTTCACACCTGTGACCAAACGATGAATTGTTAAGCGTTTGTTAGTTGAGAATTCAGACCCGTGATAAGACTGTACAAGGTGGGTTTTTTTTTTTTTTTTTTTTTTTTGTATGGCACTGAATTAGGGCATGGCGGCTATAATCAGGAGCGCCCTTCTATTTATTGCTAGTTACGACACTGTCCATTCCGGTTGTATTCATGGGATTCACCTCGATGTGTTTACGGTAGACAACTGAACCTGAGCACAGAATGATCCTTCGAAAATGCAGTATCGGGTAATAAGTAAGTACAAAGAAGGTCGTCGGCAGTATAAATCAAAATGCGAAAAGCGGTCAGAATGATCTGAAACAGTTAAAAAGGTCGTGTGTATTATATTATAAATAGATCCAGAGTGAAGAATGTTGCTTCTAGAGTTAAAATCAGAGATTAATTATTTAGAAGTAAAAATATCTGAATGGTATAAAAATATTATACTGATTGACTTACAATATCGAGGGGAGGGGGAGGGGGGAGGGGGGCAGAACGTAGCCCAGTGGTATGGGATCGATCCCTATCGGTGGACTATTTCTCGTTTCAGCCAGTGCACCACGACTGGTATATCAAAGGCCGTAGTATGTACTACCCTGCCTATGGGATGTGCACTGACTGGAACGAGAAATAGCCCAATAGGCCCACCGACGGAGATCGATCCCAGACCGACCGCGCATCAAGTGGGCGTTTTACCGCTGGGCTTAAGATACATGTAGTAAAATCGTAAACCCTAATGCTTATAGTACATGTATATATTTCTGATTACCACTGAAAATTGTCTCGACAAACGAACACTGATGGACATCAAGGAAGAGAATTTACACCACTATGTTACTTTATCTGGAATAAATAAGCTGCAATGCAAACTATTCCAGCAACAGAAGGCATGGGTATGGTATTTTTTAATTTTTAAAATAACTTTTACTAAGTACAGTAAAGAACTCTTATAACGAACCATGATAGTTAGTTCGTTATAACAGTAGTTCGTTGTACACATTTGCATACGTTGGTTATTGATGTATAGGGTAGGGAGATAAAACGGGACTTTACGATCAGTTCGTTGTATACAATAGTTCATTCTAAGCATGTTCGTTATAAGTGTACTTTACTGTATTTCAGAGATAAAATTATATTAAAAACTAATTGAAAATCAAAATTCATTTATAATAATATTTTAATCTTTCTACTACTATAGATACCAGACAGTAGTCTTTGTTTCCATAATTGAATCTAAACGGATATCTCGGTTTAACATAACAATGAACCTGTCTAAATATATTTCGAAACAGGCGGTTAGCCGCGATCACGTGCCCAACACCTTTTCCTTATCCACACATGTGACGTTACCGGATATCATTTGCGAGGCGCACATGGTGCTAATATGATGACATCCCCAATTATAGGCACGTCCCCCCAGGCACTGGCGGTAGTATATCGGCACAGAATGGAAATCTCTTTGTATAGCATAAAGCAGAAGAACACCAGCTATACAACATTTGGATTCAGTCAAAAGCTTCAGGGGTGGATCATCATCAGAAACAAAAAAACAAATACAAAATGAGGTTAATATTCTGCATGTTCGATCAGACAACTATTATTAGCAGCAAAAGTTAAAGTTTGTTTTGTTTAACCACTCTTCATTTCATTCATTTCAACTTATTTTCGTGCTTCTATCCAATTAAGGTTCAAACGCGCTATCATGGACACACACACACACACACACACACACACACACACACATGCACACATCAGCTATCTGGGCTGTCTGTCTGTCTGTCTAGGTTAGTTGTTAGTGAGAGAGAAGATGGTGTAGTGGTCTTACACCTACCCACAGAGTCGTTAAAACTCGCTCTGGGTGGGATCCGGTACCGAGCTGCGAACACTGCACCTACCAGCCTTATGTCCGATGACTTAACCACGACACCGCCGAGGCTGGTGAACCACACTACTAGACCACATTCATTTAATAATCATCGGCTATTGGATGTTAAACATGGTAATTTTTGACTCATAGTCTTCAAGGAAAAACCGCTACATTTCTCCATTAGCAGCAAGGGATCTTTTATATACACTTTCCACAGACAGGATAGCAAATACCTCGGTCTTGGATATACCAGTCGTGAGGCATTGGTTTGGAAGGGAAACAACCCACTCAGACAATGGGTCAAGTGAGGTGATTCGATCCTACGACGCTTGCACCTCACGCTCTGCCGACTAAGCTAGGTCCTGCCCCGTGTGCAACCAAAGGCTATAGGATAGATAATTCTTTAAAGGGACATTCCTAAGTTTGCTGCAATTTTTAAGATGTTATCGACTAACATACTTTTTAACGATTGTAATTACGCATCAAATATGTTTTTCTGCATACAATATTAGTGGCTGTATATTAAACGTGTTTCTGATCGTTCTAATATTTGTACTAGGTTAAATTTCATTTTGTTTCCTAAAATATTGTTTTTTCGTACGTTCGTACAAAATCCAGTTTGGGCTTCTTAGGAATATTAAAACACCAGAAACACATTGAATATACAGATACTGATATTCTAAACAAGAAAATATATTTAATATGTAAGTTTAATCGTAGAAATATTTTATTAGTCGGAAACATCTTACAATGTAGCAAACTCAGGAATGTCCCTTTAAAATTGTATTCCACTGTAGCCCATGTGTAAATTATCATGCGACATATCTCCAGGAATAACAACTAAAAACAAATAAAATCAATGAAGTGAGAAAAGTCAATAGACAATAGAAAAGACAAAATCATTGTCAATAGCCCAAAGCCATACATCGTAAAAAGAAGTGTTATTGCACTTGTAGGGATTAGGTACAAAGGAATATGAACCAATCAGGATAACTAACCACAATGAAATAATAACAACGAAATACATTTATTTAAAATATATTAATGCTTATATCAAATTATTTGAGGCGTGACGTATCCCAGTGGTAAAGCGCTTGCTTGATGCGCGGTCGGTTTGGAATCGATCCCCGTCGGTGGGCCCATTGGGCTATTTCTCGTTCCAGCCAGTGCACCACGACTGGTATATCAAAGTCCGTGGTATGTGCTATCCTGTCTGTGAGATGGTGAATATAAAAGAACCCTTGTTACTAATGGAAAAATGTAACGAGTTTCCTCTCTAAGACTATATGTCAAAATAACTAAATGTTTAACATCCAATAGCGGATGATTAACAAATAAATGTGCTCTAGTGGTGTCGTTAAAAAAAGCTAGATCTTGCTCCGTGTGCAATCAAAGGCTATAGGATAATTCATTAAAACTGTATTCCACTGTAGCCCATGTGTAAATTATTATGCGACATATGTGCAGGAAAAACAACTGAAAACAATTAAAATCAGTGAAGTGAAAAAAGTACATCATTGCCAATAGCTCAAAGCCATAAATCTTAAAAAGAAGTGTTACTGGTCTTGTAGGGATTAGGTACAAAGGAATATCAACCCATCAAAGTAACCACAATGAAACAATAACAATGAAAGTTTGTTTTGTTTAACGACACCACTAGAGCACATTGAGTAATTAATCATCGGCTATTGGATGTCAAACATTGGTAATTCTGACTCATGGCCATCAGAGGAAACCCGCTACATTGTTGTTCTAATGCAGCAAGGGATCTTTTATAGTCACCATCCCACAGACAGACTAGTACATACCACGGCAGTTGATATATCAGTCGTGAAGCACTGGCTGGAACGAGAAATAACTCAATGGACCACCGACGGGGATCGATCCTAGACAGACCGCGGTTTGGGATCGATCCCCGTCGGTGGGCCCATTGGGCTATTTCTCATTCCAACCAGTGCACCACGGCTGGTATATTAAAGGCCGTGGTATTTGCTATCCTGTCTGTGGGATGGTGAATATAAAATATCCCTTGCTACTAATGGAAAAATGTAGCGGGTTTCCTCTCTATGACTATATGTCAAAATTATCAAATGTTTGACATCCAATAGCCGATGATCGATGATTGATAAATAAATGTGCTCTAGTGGTGTCGTTAAAAAACTATGTATATTATATATATATATATATCAAATTAAGTTTTAAACACACTGCCCTTGGCAAAAACCTCAGAGACAGTGAGTTTGTTGTTAGTCGGTGTACATAGTGTCCTTACAATTACCCATTGAGTCATCAAACACAGCCTGGGTGGGAGCCGATACCAGGAGGCGAACCCAGTACCTATCAGCCTTTAGTGCGATGGCTTAACACCTATACCACCGAGTCCAGTGGTTATTAGTACTATTTATTACTGATATTTTATTGATAATACACGCCATCACCACTATTGCGTTTTGAATAATGTGACGGTAATGGTACGCATGCACACACGGTGCAGTAAATGCTTGAACCGTAACTTTTTTCATGCATTAGATAAACATGGATACTAAATGAATAATTAAAAACATAATGTTTATGAATAGATAAACGAATAATTGGACAAAATGATAAATGAATGAATGAACAATGTACAAATTAACGAATTAATAAATATTATTTTTATTACCCCAGAGTACATAATTTGATGATATCAGGTTTAGGGGTGGGGTGGGGGTGGGGGCCTTATTATTACTGTACAATGTTGACGATGTATAAACAATATTGTACATATCTATAAATAATATGATTATATTAAAGGCGGCTTAAATATGAATAATTATCAATGAAATTAACACAATTTGCATTAAACAAATTTAAATGTGAGAAAAAAGACAGAAGAATGAACGAACGATTGAACGGAAGGACGGACGGATGAAAGAATGAATTTATGAATATATGGATAAATGGATGACAAAACTATAGTCCGTCCCATCATTCTATTAAAATGGGTTTTATTGAGTTGTTTTGTAAATAATTTCAGTTTGGTTTGACGGAAGAAGAAAAGTAAAAGTGTTTTGGAAATAACAAAGAAATACAATTTGTGTGTGCAATTTACAAATCGATCGGCTCGGAAATAAATAACTTGTAGTACAATACATAGTATGGGGGAAATAATGCGATCCCTGTGGGACGGCCTATAGGTAAATAACGACAAACTATTTTAATACGCTTTTAGAAGCAACTGTCGACAAACAATCTGAGACAGCCAGATATGTTTGTCTATCAGTACGTGTGGCCAACTTCGTCATCCATTTGCACATTCCAACCGTCGGTGGGGGATTTGAAATACAAATTAAAGGTATAATGTTAATAAATGAATAGTTTACACATATTTGCATTTAATTAGTTATCACGTTAGATAGGATAGACCATCGGATATAATAAACTGGCGCGTCTTTGATCGAACGATATCCACCTCTGTCTTCAACTTTAATAATCCGGCTCTTATTCGTTGTTTTTCTCCGTTTGTTCTCCGTTTAAGGGAGCGCTATGTGTTCAATGAAAGATAACTCCGACCCGATATCTATGCAAAGGTGTTAGGCGGTTAACCCTTGTTCCAAATTAACAGCTCTCCGTCTGTATCTGCGTCCCAGATCTCAGGAATCACCCGTACCCCGGGTAATTACCACGTATAGCTTTACACTGGGTAGCGGCCAGAAGAAGAAATTGCAATATAAAATTGAATATGATGAATTGCTTTCTTTTCACACGACGAAACGTTATCCTCGGAAATAAAAGAAGTCAAGTTAGGGTTGTTCGGCGTTTTCAATCGAAGCGCGCTCCCTAAAAGGAATCGGTCATTATTTCGTCGCGGTTCTTCTCTTGACCCGGAAGCCAATACGTCTCGCTTCTGACATGAGCAGTGACAGGCCGCCAAGTCTGAAATAAACTGTACGTGTAAGTCGTGTGTTTAGTAGTATCGCTCGCTCGTGTATTTAATCAAAGGAGAGGGGGGAAAAGGGGGTGGGCGATATATGCTCCAAATCGATTCATGTTGATGTCAGGTTTGGTCTAATTATAGTATCTCAACATTCAATTACTTTTTCAAATTAACCCGACAAAGACTGAATTGTGATTTATTCTATGACGAAAAAGTATCAGCGGAAAAAAAAAAGAGAAAAAGAGGTTTCAGCAGAAGACTAAAGGCAAATTCTCACAGTGCGACGTTTTGTAACGACCCGTGTCTGCCCAATGCAACAATAAGTAACAACAGCATCACGATTGTTTCAGATAAAATAAATTATGATATGGAAATCTGAGGAATTTGTTTTCTTCATTAAATGGTGGAATCACTAGGTAGACATGCAGTGTTATGAACTATTAACCTAGAACCTGGTCTACGGGACGGGATTTAGATCAGTCGGTTGAGTGGTCGCTTGAGGTGTTTGCGTCGCAGGATCGAACCACCTCGGTGGATCCATTCAGCTAATTGGGGTTTTCTCGTTCCAACCAGTGCACCGCAACTGGTCAAAGGCCGTGGTATGTGCTTTCCTGTCTGTGGGAAAGTACATATACAAGACCCCTTTCTGCATTAGAAAAAATGTAGCGGGTTTCCTCGGATGACTGTGAATGAATGAATGAATGAATGTTTAACGACACCCCTGCACGAAAAATACATCGGCTATTGGGTGTCAAACTATGATAAATGCAACAACATCAATATCAATATAAAAATTCAACAGTTAAATTAAAACACAGTGTAAAGAACTGTTCAAAAATACAAATATCACAGATAGATCAAATTAAAATTTAGAGTAAAAGTTATTATCACGTAAAAATGGTAAAACTGATGACTGTGAGTCAGAATTACCATATATTTGACATCCAATAGCCGATGATTAATAAATCAGTGTACACTAGTGATGTTGTTAAACAAAACAAACTTTAACTCTCCCTCTCTCTTCCTCTCTCTCTCTCCCTCTCTCTCTCTCTCGCTCTCTCTCTGACTGTCTCTCCCTCACACCTTCTAAAGGAATTAATTAAACATTGTTTTGCAGATTTAAACAATGTGTGCGCTAATATTTATACATTTTCTGTTAACAGGTTCATGGCTCATGTAATACCACGTATTTGTATCCCATCTCTCCATATATTAGCTTACATTTCACTCGTATAGATATATAGGTAACAATAAACATCAAAACACACAGACTCTCCGTCGTTTCGCAGAGTGGCTGATAAAAGGCATATTATTCAAATGTACACCCAATAAAATAGATACCATCTCCGGCTTGCTAATATATGCTATACTGTATTCCCCTTACAGCCTCGAATGGCTTACATACGCGATAGTATCTATCATTCATGGCATTTTAAATGAAATTTTAAACCACACGTTCATCTCAAATGGTTCCTTGACAGTTTAATTTGTTTTAATACAAAATGAAACCAGCACTGTCGTTTCGAGGTAATGATATGTGGATATCACACTGGTAGCGAAAGCCATAGCGAAACGAATCGCTGGTAACAGTTGGTCTATTAATCAAACAGCGATAAATTAGGGTCGGTCCGACATAACACCACAGGTACATATTAATATTAAGTAATCGCGCCAATCTTTCATTAAGTCTTATATTTATTTATTTAACAGATGTATATATATTTTGTATAATTTAAAGATACCTGTTCTGTTATGTGTATAAATTATACACTGAGTCGTTTTAATGTTCACCAAAGGTATGATAAAAGGACAATGTGAATTTAAAACTGGTCCTTTTTTTTAACCTTAACTGAATATAAGCTAAATAAAGAAAATCTTTCATTATTTAACAGATGTGTATTTTGTATAATTTAAAGATACTTGTTTTCTATTATGTGCATTCATTATACTTGCGGACTCAATGGGTAGGTGTAAACCACTTGCACCGACCAGTGATCCATAACTGGTTCAACAAAGGCCATGGTTTGTGCTATCCTGCCTGTGGGAAGCGCAAATAAAAGATCCCTTGCTACTAAACGGAAAGAGTAGCCCATGTAGTGGCGACAGCGGGTTTCCTCTCAAAATCTGTGTGGTCCTTAACCATATGTCTGACGCCATATAACCGTAAATAAAATGTGTTGAGTGCGTCGTTAAATAAAACATTTCTTTCTTTCATTATACTTGCGATATCCAAAAGTATGATAAAATGACGGTGTAAATTTAAAACTGTTCAGTTTAATCCCTAATTGGATATAAGCACGAAAATCAAGTTAAAATGAAGAGAAATTCCCCCCAGAAAAACAAAAACAAAAAACAATTACACTAAAACGAAACGTCTCCATCATGTAGTAAAATAGAATAAAATGAAATAAAATGAAATGAAATGAAATGAAATGAAATAAAATAAAACTAATAATATAGAAATCTCAGTGATAATAATTTTTCACCAGTTAAACTGTAGTTTTTTTTGCTTAACGATACCACACGAACTTATTGATTAATTAATGATCGGCCATTGGGGGGAAATATAGTATGTTTTGATCAACGACACCACTGACGCACATTTATTTATTCATCATCGGCTATTGATGTCAAAATATTTAGTCTTGGAAGGAAGGAAATGTTTTATTTAACGACGCACTCAACACATTTTATTTACGGTTATATGGTGCCAGACATATGGTTAAGGACCACACCGATATTGAGAGAGGAAACCCGCTGTCGTCACTTCATGGGCTACTCTCTTCGATTAGTAGCAAGGGATCCTTTATATGTACCATCCCACAGACAGGGTAGTACATACCAAGGCCTTTGTTACACCAGTTGTGGAGCACTGGCTGGAACGAGAAATAGCCCAATGGGCCCACCGACGGGAGTCGATCCGAGATCGATTGCGCATCAGGCGAGCGCTGTAGCACTGGGCTACGTCCCGCCCCTTTAGTCTTGGGGGAAACCCGCTACATTTTTTCCTTTAGCAGCAAGAGATCCTCTATAGGCACGTTCTTTCACTCACAGAACATTACATGCCACGACCTTTGCTACACCATCTGTTTACATTTATGAGTTCAGTGAATGAATTATAGAAAAGAAAACTGTTGTCTGACCTTGGCAAAAACTAAACAAATTGTGCTTCTATATTAACCGGGAGTTGAACTATATGAAAAATATATTAAAATGGTATCCATTTTGAATTTCAAAATGAGTTCTATAAGCAGACAACAATTTTCTTTTTTTCACTAATTAATTAACTGAACTCATTTATGTAAACAGATACCGAAATAATTTTTTATATAACAGAACATGTAGCGAATTCACCCACATAAACGTTTTTATTAGATCCCCAAAATATGCTTCTATGTTAAATGTGAAAATATATAAAGAAAATAGATGAAAATATAGTCAATTTTGATTTTCAAGATGGCTGACATGATAGTGGTAAGGTCTCACTACACAGATGCCATCTACCATTAAAATCCATGCTACATTTCAAATGAAGATTGACAATAGAACGGGTTCTCGTTGGCACTAACAACATACACCTTTGCGAACATACATTATATAAGCATTTATTTTCACTCTAAAATTGAGAACATTTCCGTCTCAGTTTTTTTGCTATATGACCGCATCTGGCTGTAGTACCGGTCCGAGCAGGTAGTTTAAGAACCTATTATCAACGGCCGCCTCTATCGCTATATGCCCATGTCCCAAAAAATGTTAATGCACAAATAGCAGAGGCAAAGTCCAGCGAGAAGGCTTACCATTAAAAAATACAAATTGTTTTAATTCTTCCACAATTACTAGAAGTGAATATGTCAACCACAACATATGTCAAAATTAGGAACTACAATGGATCGTGATGAATGAACTAACACCCGGAAGTGAACTGTGTAGTGAGACCTAAGGTCTAAGGTCCACTATAGTTCCTAATTGTGACACATGTTATGGTTCACATATTCACTTCTAGGAAATCGTGAAGAATTAAAGCAATATGTATGTTTAATAGTAAGCCTTCTGGCTGTATTTTGCCCATGTTATTTTGTAATATTGTGCATTGACCTTTTAGGACATGAGTATATAGCGCAAGAGACAGCCGGAGTGAATCAGTTAATGAACCACCTGTTCGGACCGGTACTACAGCCAGATGCGGTCATATAACAAAAAACTGAAAAGGAAATGTTCTCAATTTTGGAGTGAAAATAAATGCTTATATAATGTATGTTCGCAATGGTGTATGTTGTTAGTGCCACCGAGAACCTGTTCTATTGGCAATCTTCGTTTGAAGTTGGGCAATTTAACATGGGTTTCAATGGCAGCTGACATCTGTGTAGTGAGACCTAAGGGGAAAAAACATTCTACCAATGGATTTCTGGTGCAGGTAGGTCTAGGAAACATAAACGAATTAACTTGAGAAAACAAAATGTAACTTGAAAAAATGAACATAACTGCCTGGACTATATAAAGTATTTTAAAATGTACATGCATTTTGAGCACATATTGTAAGACATCCACCCCACTGACAACCACAGCTGGTTGCAATTACTATACGATCATCCACTATAGGTCGGATTTCTTTCAAAGGTACGTGATCCTTATCTAACAGTATAGGGGCGAGACGTAGCCCGGTGGTAAAGTGATTGACTGATATGCGGTCGGTCTAGGATCGACCCACGTCAGTGGACGCATTGGGCTATTTCTCGTTCCAGCCAGTGCACCACGACTGGTATATCAAAGACCGTGGTATGTGCTATCCTGTCTTTGGGATGGTGCATATAAAATATCCCTTGCTACTAATTAAGATTGTATGTCAGAATTACAAAATGTTTAACATCCAATAGCCGATGATAAATACATCTATGTGCTCTAGTGGTGTTGTTAAACAAAACAGACTTTAACTTTTTAAATTTATAACATTATTATTACATAGTATCTCTGTCCAAAACATTGTTCTTCTTTGAAACAGCACTTATATCACATCCGCTTGTACGAATTTTATTTTTGAACGTGTAATCACCTACAAATTCACCTGACACACAACAACCAGAGGTGGATCCGCGGTGGTGGTGGTGGTGGTTGTGGTGGTGGGGGGGGGGAAGAACCAGGCGACCCGCCCCATATAAATTATTCAAGTGTCGCCTCTCCCAACCTTTTTATTTTTTCTACTGAGATGGCCTTTGACAAGTTGGTTCATGTACCCTTTTTCCGTCAGCACCCCCCATCCACAAAATGTTTTCTAGATCCGTCCCTGACAACCCAAATGTTCAAATCTTATCTAGAGATCCATAAATACTTATGTTCAAGATGAGTTGAAGTGTGATTAATTGCCACACACTGAACAAATCAGTCGGATGTATTTCAAACAGGCATTAACAAAACTCCATATCATAAAAACTCTGGCACGCGACGGGGCCTAGCATAGTGGAAAGCGCTCGCTTGATGTGTGATCAGTCTAGGATCGACTCCCGTCAGTTGGCTCATAGGGTTATTTCTCGTTCCAGCCAGTGTTCGACAACTGACGTAACAAAGGCCGTGGTTTGTACTACCCATCTATAGGATACTGCATATAACAGCTCCATTGCTACCAATCGGAAAGAGTAGCTTGGTAGCAGCGGGTTTCCTCTCTCATTATCTATGTGTGTCTTAAGCATAGGTTCGACGCAATATAACCTTAATTATATTGTGTTGAGTGGTGCGTCGTTAAATAAAACATTTATTTTTCTAGGGTACAACAAATAAAAAATTAATGGTAACGATACTACTAGAGCACATTGATTAATCAATTAATCATTAGCTATTGGATGATAAACATTTGGTATTTTGACATATAGTCTTAGAGAGGAAAGCCGCTACATTTTTCTTCCATTGGCAGCAAGGGATCTTTTATATGCACCATCCCACAGACAGCATAGCACATACCACGGCCTTTGATATACCAGACGTGGTGCACTGGCTGGAACGAAAAATAGCCCAATGGGCCCACTGACAGGGATCGATCCCAAACCGACCGCACATCAAGCGAACGCTTTACCACTGGGCTACGTCCCGCCCCACGACAAATTAGGACAGATTGAGCTTTTATGGATATCATAACAATAGCAAAAAGGCACAGAAAATTGAATATTCAAAGCACAAAACCGTAAAGTTCGAGATGTTCGATCAAAATTAACCGGACTGGAAACTTTTCACCATGCATTTCCATCATTCTACTCACAACATTAGTTGTAAGCAATGTAAAATGCGCAGTGCTTCGTTTGGCTGTTTGGTTTTAATGCAAATATGAATATACACGTACATGTACGTTCTTCCTCGTCCTGCCCCGCCCCCCCCCCCCCCACCCCTCAATTAAAAAACAAAATGGAATTACGTACATCAATGGCTGTTTCTCACTTCTATTACCGTGCATAATTAAGGTATAAGAAATGGTTTCATGGATGTTATGTTTTGTATACGCCTGTCCCAAACTCTATATGTAGCAAACATATAACGTATTTATTACTAAATGATAAACCACATATTATTGATAAAATATCATGTTTACTGTTTCGCAATTGTATTATGTATGTACTACTACCAATATTATATTTATACTATTTTTGCTCCTGTAGGTAGTACTAAACCAAATAACTTCCGGCTGGTTCAAAGTTAGAGGTGAACCCAACTTTTGATAAAGAAGTTAACACCACAAGTCCTGTGATTAGTTATAAATGTGAGTGTGTTGGTTGTAAAAGAAATTAGTTTCATCTTGGCAAAAAATTTATACAATTTTATTTTATCTAGTACCACTGTGTCAAGTAGTCTTGTGCTTGAAATGTATGGGGTACCTGTAAAAAAAAAGTAATACATTTTGTGCGGAACTAGAGTAGTCATAGACGCTATCCTTTATCTCTGAAATGAGCAGCTTCACCCCACAATTTTATCTGATCATTTTAAGGGTGAGGGGTGGTAGCATTTATATCTGTGGTGTATATGTCGATTGATACGCTGCAGGTAGGAGCTTTAACCATATGTGTTACTATTGTCGTCTATGGGATTTGATTTGGTACACCCTGTAAATCATGCCCTACCATTATACACATGTCCTCATATGCCGAAGAATACGGCCTGAGCGTAATTCATTCTTGTCTTGGCTTGTCTTGTCCTAGGCAAACACTCTAGTTATCAGGACTGTGTATCCAGGGCAGTGGGTAAGTTGTTAGTGGTTAATGTTTAGTGGGAGAGAATGAATGAATGAATGTTTAATGACACCCCAGCACGAAAAATACATCGGCTATTGGGTGTCAAACTATGGTAAATGCAAAAGGAGGATAGTGAGAGTCTCTGTAGTAGTCTTACGGAGTCGACTACACTCACTCTGGGTGGGAGCCAGTACCGGGTTTATTTTGTTTAACGACACCACTAGAGCGCATTGATTTATTAATCATCGGCCATTGGATGTTAAACATTTGGTATTTTGACATATAGTCTTAGAGAGGAAACCCGCTACATTTTTGTTCCATTGGCAGCAAGGGATCTTTTATATGCACCATCCCGCAGACAGGATAGCACATACCACGGCTTTTCAAGTTTTGATATACCAGTTGTTGTGCACTGGCTGGAACGAGAAATAGCCCACCAGTACCGGCATGCAAACCCAGCATCTACCAAGTTAAATCCGGTGTCTCAGGATACCGCACAATGTTTAAAGGACTATGTATCTTTAAGATATTTTTTCTTGTATTGTAATTGATTTTTGCAAGTCAATTAAAGGCCACGCCACAAGATACAAGTGTCCTGGCGAGAATAGGCGATTACAAAACAATCAATGAAATCGTAATGTTTGTCTTGTCACTATCAGCTATTGTCGTACTAGGCACTCATATTGTGTGGCCCCGCCTTAAGATAATTCAACTGAACTACAATACAACGCCATATTTTGTCTAAGATGGCCTATTGTGTAATAACTGCATTTCTAAAAAACAACCGAACTCGTGTTTGTTGTAAATATTTTACTGAAACACATATATTATAGTCTTTAAACATATATAATATTATATATATATATATATATATATATAATGATATACGACATACAATGGAAATAAAATTAATTTAATACTGCGAAATGTCTCTGGTCGTTGGCTACATGCGACGCGAATTGGGTCGTTCATCCTCAAACTTTGTTTTCATCAATCCATTCCTGAAAGAAAGAAAAAAAGTGGGGTTATTATTATTATTTTTCAATTACATCGTTAGATGTTTCATCCAAATTTTCATATATCATATGCATTGAAAATAGATACAGAATGTTCCAGTGAAACTTTAACGGCATCCCAGTGGAGAAAAATATCGGCAATCTAGTGTTAAAGGTATATTGTCACAGACCACTGACCTATTTAATGGTCTAACAAAGTATTACCTGAATAAAAATAATTTGATTTGTCTCTAAATGTACTTTATTCAACCACCTTCATAGCCATCATATTCCATTTATTAATGATATTTTGTAAAAATAATTGAATTATGCAATGGTCCATAATTCAAAAACTAAAATTGTCAAGAGGGTTGACATGGATTTTACTCCATCATGGTTCAGTTAAGGCGATGCGATAGCTAGATTTGGTTTCCAACAATTAATGTAATTTTTATTTATTATCCATTTTTAGAGAAATAAGGTCCTTAAATCCGTGACAGTATGCCTTTAAACACAGGTAATTGGATGAAAAACTCATTATCAACATCATTAGAAAAAATACAAAATTGTTAGTCAAACACAGCTTTCTTTTTTTAGGAGGAAGGATGTGGCTGTGCTATAGATGAGGCACTAGACCTGTGATTCATGGAACCAATCCCTATTTTGCCAAATGCCCTTTCGACTCTGCATTATGCAGCGATACGGTCTTGATCGCGGATATCGGATTTCTGGTTCAGATTGAAGAGATACATCTATTGACATACAATAGCCAAACAAACAAATAAACAAAAACAAACAAACATAAAGCAAAACGTTATGAAGAGACCATTTAACAATGCATAGCTATTTGGTGATTTCTTTTTGTTTTAATTATTAAACTAAAGAAACATAACTTCGAAATGTCAACACAATTTATGAGTCGAAACGTGTTTCAGCTGTACTTATTCTAATGAGCTCTGTTCGGTACTAGCTTTGATTTAGTAAATTAGTCTGGGAGTGGCAGTCCTCTTTTTGGCGGTGCTAAAGGAACGAAATTTCCAGTAAAGGGTCTCATCGGGAGTGTCTGTCCTTCTATAGGCGAGGCACTATATAGAAATTCATGGAATCAACCACCATTTTGCCAAACGCCCACTTGACTGCATTATGCAGAGATACGGCCCTGACCATGTATTACGGCTTTGTCGCTCTGATTAATTATTTTGATTCTACGTTATCACAGATTAAATGCTTCTAAAAATAACAGAGAATAAATAAGCCTGATATATAAGCTTTGGTTTATATATATATATATATAACCAGTGGTGACAGATGGCGTCTTTTTTTCTGGTTTAACTAAACCATGTGTGGCTTTTTTCCACACGTTAATGGCTATTGATCGTAATACGTCTGTTTTCAATGTTGTTAACAATTTGTTTTTCCCCTTATATATACAAAGGAAAAATATTTTAAACCACAATATTTCTTTGTGCTTTTCTGTGTGAAATAATGATGTTATTAATTAATTTGTATTATGTTCAATTTGTTTTTAATTTGATATAATTCATACCATAAACACAATTTTAAATTTTGAAAAGTTTCTTTCTCAAGTTTCATCTGTAACACTCACAAAAAACTCACTAATTTGTCTGGAAAAAAAGAAGTAAAAATTAAAAGCCTCATTTGTCATTATGTTACCTTGCACCGCAATAGGTCAATGCAATTATTTCCGTGTGCTATCTCTCTAATCAGCGACAAAATAATTATACCACAGCTGCTGCCACGAATTAAACCAATACCAGACAGCACAAGCCATAAAACACGTAACATCAGCTTACCGGTGATGTTTGAGTTAACACGTTCAAATGACAAGTTTAGTAAAGACATATTGTAGTTGGAAACATATTTTTAACAAAAGAATATTTTGGCAAAATTATTTGTCAATTTATCCATAGTTCAACCTAACCATCCATCCATCCATCCATACATACATTCATTCATTCAACCATTCATCCATCCATCCATTTTTCCCATCCATTTTTTCCCCATCCATTCGTTCATTCATCCATCCATCCATCCTCAAGTTTGAGATTCATTTTAGAGCAGGACATATGGTTTTCCGAACACTTCTCGAAATTAATGTACGAAAACAAATTTTAAATGAGTAAATAAATAAGTAAATACATGAATAAATACATAAATAGATAAATAGATAAAGAAAAAAAAAAAAAAAGAAAAAAAAAAAAAAACCCCAACACCCCCCCCCCAAAAAAAACACCCCCAACAACCAAAAACAAAAAAACAAAACAAAACAAAACAAACAAAAAAAAAATTAATAAATAAATAATATTTCGGTGATGTAAGTTTAAAATTATTGATTAAAACAAATTGTATTGCATTTGAAAAACAAATGGATTAGTCACGAGTTTTTCCAACTTACTAGGCCTTATCCATAAATAACAATGTTTAAAAGAGAGAAAGCATGAACCGGAAAGAAAGAAAGACTAGGTAAAAAGAATAATTTTCTTTGAAGGGTGTTATTTATACATCTTCATCCATCGCAGTTGTCATTATGACCTTTATCTCAGTTTCAAAATAAAAGCCCTCTGGGGATCATTTGATAAATTTACCGAAAATCCGCACAAGCTGTTTAATGCGATTTAAAACTTTTCTCCTCTGTACATATACGTTTCTCTGAAAGGTTAATGCGTTTGGTCGTAACAGGTATACTGTTTAATAATACTTTGATCTCTTTGTTATTATAATCGCGAGAATGTACATCAACAGGCTATCAGACGCTTTCGACAGTCGCGGACAATGCGCACGCGCAAAAAATGATTAGTTACATCAGTAAAAACGTTTCGTATTCAATAACAACCAATTTCGACCGTGGCTAATCTTACATTCAGTGATATAACAAAGTAAGAAAATAAATACCTTTGAAACGACTCAGTAAGGAACTTTTGAGGACTGGATAACCTAGCTCTGGGGCAATTGTTTTTCTTTTCTTTTGACCAGAGTTGTCGTCCCTTGACAATACTCTTTTTATTGTTTGCTATTGTCAACCAGTGGTGCCTGAAGAGTAGTCATTAAGATTATTTGTCGATTTTTTTTTTATAACTCTCTGTTGGTATTTCCTCGCCACGGGGTTCAAGCATACTGTAGAGAATATTATACCGTTTAGAAGTTTCACCACAATGACTAAACGAAGTCCACTTGAAATTACTTCAAGATTCACTGCGGCGCTGAACAGATGGCCTTTATTTCTGCATGAGCCATTAAGTCAATATATTGCACTTAAATAATTGATTGTCGTTTTGCCCTTGAAAAATAGACTGCAAGCCGTCTCAGTGCATGGGGTGTAACCCTGGCTGTAGACCACTGTACATAGCAAGAGGCGGCATAAAAGTCTGGGGCAAAAACGGCGACCTCATCAAGGCGCCATTGTATAAAATGCTGGATGGTGATTGGGGAAGCGTCACGCCGAAAATCGGCGGAAGCATTGTCTTTGAGTGCATGCGCAGTTTCTCCAGTTCTGCTTCCTGTAACCGTTTTGACTTCGCTCGCCGATTCTGGAACCAGATCTTCACCTGGGTTTCCGTCAAGTTCAACGAGGCCGAAAACTCGGCTCTTTCCGCTATGGACAGATATTGTTTTTCTCGAAATTTCTTTTCCAGTGAAAGCAACTGAGAAGTCGTGAACGGCGTGCGTGGCTTCCGGTTAGGTTTGTGCTTGCGCAGAGTACCAACAGCTTTTGGAGGAATTCGGGGTGCAGTGGGAACATCTGAAAATATACGAAAAAAAAAGATGAATACAGTTTGTGCTCATAACTACATTAAATCCATTTGCCGAAATTCATTATTTAATCCCCTGCGTGTGCTGTAACGTGACCGTGGTGCAGGGGTGTAACATTCTCTTTGAGAATGGCCAATACAGCACAAAATTGAAATTTTGAGTAAAAGTCGGTATCTGTCTGTGATATTTGTATTTTTGCACAGTTCTTTACACTGTTTTTATTTAAATCTTGAATTCTTATATTGATGTTGATCGTCACTTTATTTGTTTACATTACCATAGTTTGACACCCAATAGCCGATGTATTTTTCGTGCTGGGGTGTCGTTAAACTTTCATTCATTCATTCATTCATTCATTCATTATTTAATCAGTTATAGATGTACCTGTATAAAGAAATACACACTAATATTTCAAGAATATATTTGTAATGCATCTATAACCGATATTTACCTGATTTGGGGCATCAATAGATAGTAATTAGAAAGGCATAGAGAAAATAACTAATGTTATATCTAAAATAATGTAAGTAACCGTGGGAACCCTGGATTAAAAAAAAAACAAGACTTAAGATAATTTAAAAATATAACGACGTATTAATCTACAAGTGTATATCATCATCATTATCATCATCATCATCATCATCATCATCATCATCGTCATTGTAGTCATCATCATCATCATCATCACTATCATCATCATCATCGTCATCATTATCAAAATAAACAAATTAAAAAGAAAATACCACCCCCCCCCCCCCAAAAAAAAAAAAAACCCACCCAAAAACCAAAACATTAACAACAACCCAAACTAACTAACAAAGCAGCAAACAATATTCCTAAATTTTAATGTACGTAATAGTAATAAATTCAATAGTCATATATATTAACGTTGTTTATTTGTTTTTGTCTCCATAATTCTATAACTACACATATCACATATATACATAAGTGTGTAAATACTGTAATAAAGCTGAACTATTTATGTCTTCTGGTGACACAGACTACTGTAGGAATGGTATATCGTCAAGGCAAAATTAATTAAAGGTGTGTGGGGGGGGGGGGGGATCTATTTTTGTTTTAACGACACCACTGGAGAATTAAAGGAACATTTAACTGTTATTCTCCATGTAAATTTTGTTTTGTTTTGTTTTGTTTTTCGTTTTTGTTTTTATATGGAACTGTGTATTGTATGACCGATAAATTTACACTGTGTTACACAATGTCCATATATTTTGAGTCAAGTACCGTTATCACCTTTTCTATGAACAAACGACTGTCCATTATTATCATTATCGGTTTTCTCATCAAACTCATTGAAACTCAGCCAATCAAACTACTCAACCAGAAAACCAGCCGAAGATATCGTTACTTCCGTTCAGACCGCAGCGAAAAGCGAGAACTTCCTGTTGAGGAATATTTGCTGGAACTCTTTTGTCACTTGGCTAATTGAAGATTTAATTTTAGATAGACCATTGCCATGAATCAGCGGTCGTTATTTGCGTCACCCTGACTATTGACTTTAATTTTCTTGACTTAATGAGATCAGTTTCATTCAGCAAAATGGCAAATGAGTATTGCTTGCAACACGCTAAGCCCACTCACTGATTCTAAAACCGATTAAATGCTTCTTTTATAACATAGAGTGTGTACCTTTTTTGGACCAGTTATATTTTAAACCACACTACTGATAAAAGAAAACACAACCCTTCCCCGCCCAAAAAAGAGAAGGAAAAAAAAAGAAAGAAAAAAAAAAAAAAACCCCGCACCAAGAACATACCCCCCCCCCCCACACACACACACAAAACCCAAAGAAGGAATGCATGTTTATTAATAACACTACGCATTGTTCCAAAAGTATATTACTACTGTCCAATTGTAAAACCTAGTAACTCACATGTTCGTCGTAATGCATTTGAACAAAACAAAAATGCCACTCTCTTTAACTGAACTTATCCATAATATAAAACAAAAACATTTTTTTATATATTATAATTGGAGATGAGGTTGGATAAGATGGACTTTAAACTATCAATGTAGGGGTGGGTTTTTAAAAAATATTTTGCGCCGAATTTACAAAACCTGTTTTAGACTTACACTGTGTAACTGCATACATTTACTAAGCTTAAACACCTCCGTTTAAGAAAAAAACAAGCTTCGTAAATTCGGCCCTCTATGTATAAATATATCTTATTATATATCTGTATATGTTACTACATGTATAATATGTGCGTGCCCAAAGGTGACTGGGTCTAACGCAATAAAGTATCTATAAAATATTCATCTAACCAATGGAGCCAACGTAGGTGGCATTCTTTTTCCCACTACCTCATTAAACGGACGTTCCTAAGTTTGCTGCAATTTGTAAGATGTTATCGAATAACAGAGACTTTTTAACGAATGTAATTACATATCAAATATATTTTTCTGCTTAAAATATTCGTGGCTGTATATTAAACGTGTTTCTGATCGTTCTAATATTTGTACAAGGTTAAATTTAATTTTATTTCCTAAAATATCTTTTTTTTCGTACGTACGAAATTATTTGAAGACAACATCTAGTTTGAGCTTCTTACAAATATTAAGACGACCAGAAGAAACACATTGAATATACAGACACTGATAATCTAAACAAGAACATATATTTAATGTGTAAGTTTAATAGTAGAAATATTTTATTAGCCTGAAACATCTTACAATGCAGCAAACTCAGGAATGTCCCTTTAATATCATTATGTCTTAGCGCTAAAGCGCTCCCCGCCATTATCAGATATTGTAAATATGTATTTATTATAATTTGCTGGGTTTTCTTTTATTATAAAGCTTATAAGTTGTATAACTTAAAGCAATAAAGAACTTGAACGTGAACTAGACTGGATTGGACTGTTTAACATATTAACGTTCCTATATCCAATTAAGGTTCAAGCACGTCTCTCCCGGGCACAATATCTGACTTAGCCAGTGACTGGGTCAGGGACAGAACGGGGGGGGGGGGGGGGAGGGGGTGGTGTTGGCTTGAACTAGAGAGAAAACACAGCCAACAGAGACACGTTTTGAAAACAGCGTGCTGGAACCGTAATTAGGTATACTGAAAAACGAACGAAACGCAAGCATGCCTCCTCATTATGTTAACCACGTGTCGCTGAAAAACACAGAGCCTCAAAAGCCTGGGTTCCCCTTTTAAGTAGCCGTATTTAAAACAAAACTAAATAGGCGTTAGGCCACTATTCCCTTCCATTATTCACCTTAATATTATAATATGGAAAAAATCGTTGTTCGAGCACTCTGCAGCACTAACCATTGTTGGAACAGCTGGAGTAACACCATTTTGTGACACTTATTTATAGCACAAGGTCCCGAAGTGATGACATAACATATATAATTGCAAATTAATATAATTCTATTGACCTAATGTTGACAGGATGTATACGTTACCGTAAGCGTTATCTGCGCCATTCTAAATATGTCTTCCTCTCGGAATATTATGAAGTGCAGTGAGACGTGCAAACACATTTAGGGGGATTTTATCTCCAGTTTGCGCAATAATTCATAGAGGCTTGTAATTCTGCGTTTCACGTTATTAACTCAAATAGCGACTTACTTGTTTATTGATATTTTGTTCAATGTAATCGAAAAATAGATTTGTTAAGGCGTATTGAAACATAGTAGATCCACATTTAGAGTTAAGACGAACATTTCAACTTAACGGGTTGCAATTTCAAGTAGATCCACATTTAGAGTTAAGACGAACACTTCAACTTAACGGGTTGCAATTTCAAGTTACCGAATCAATATTTTAAAGGCGCAGACCCTAGTTTCAACCCGCGAAAATGAACACCAAGTTTGCTTAATCAACAAATTTGTAACACATCCGGATAAAGTTATAACAGAATAAAACTAAATTTTTAAATATCATCTAAAAATAGACTAGAGCTTGAGTCAATAACCGTTATTTCTCAAAAGTACGTGCGTTTTTAGAAATATGAAAAAAGTATTTCGGAGTATTATAAAAACCAGGATGACCAGAAAATGAATATTCTCAACAATAAAATGAAATAACTTCTAATTTAAATGATAAAAACAGCCTTAATAGTAAAAATAGGTCATAGTGTTTAAAAACAAGTGTCTGTCACTTTTGGTAAGTTCAATTTATAATTTGTATATTAAAAAGAAATATCTTGAGCCTGGTGTCCTTCTGCACTCTTTCAATTTCACCCCAATCCTATTCCTTACCTATCAGTTCAGTTTACCCAAATACAATGTATTATACAAAGTGATATTATGTGTGGTATATGTAGCTAAAATGAATATAATGTATCTGTGAAATATTCAGAACTAAACATTTTTAAAGAGGATTTATTTTTAATTGTAGCATGAGATGCATTTTTAAAATTTATATACATTTTTTTTAATACTGACATTAATTATTCAGTGGGTGCTGATTAGATATAGTAGAGAGAGAGAGAGAGAGAGAGAGAGAGAGAGAGAGAGAGAGAGAGAGAGAGAGAGAGAGAGAGAGAGAGAGAGTAGACATACATTTTTATAATATTTTTTAATGCTGAAATTAATTATTCAGTGGGTGGTGATTAGATATAGCAGAGAGAGAGAGAGAGAGAGAGAGAGAGAGAGAGAGAGAGAGAGAGAGAGAGAGAGAGAGAGTAGACATACATTTTTATAATATTTTTTAATGCTGAAATTAATTATTCAGTGGGTGGTGATTAGATATAGCAGAGAGAGAGAGAGAGAGAGAGAGAGAGAGAGAGAGAGAGAGAGAGAGAGAGAGAGAGAGAGAGAGAGAGAGAGAGAGAGAGAGACAGACAGACAGAGAGAGACAGAGAGAGACAGACAGAGAATAGATAGAGAAGATAAGAGAAAAATGTATCACCCACCCACTCCATGCAATATTTTCTAAAAGAGACGTTTTTGATGGGGAATCATGAAGACACTACTAGTAAAACAGTTGGAGGCGGAAGCAGGAAATTGCGTTGGAATATTCGTTCATTTGCGCTATCTTGGTGCCTCTCTGTTCTGTGCTATCAGCTATTTGTCGTGTTCAATTCTCCTCATCAAGCGCACAACTATCAGATTTAGATCGAGACTTGTCGCATTTCTGTCAGGTTTTCTCAAAACGTGTAGCTGGGGATTGAGAAAAATAGCAGAAGGAAAAAAAATAATAATAAAGGAAGGAAATCTAAGACTATTATTAGAGTACAACCAACTCGGAGAATAACAGAAAGGGAAAAGTGTTGTGAAAGACCTGAGGGCTTATTAGGTGAGTAAAAATGTATGTTTATTAAATACCAATACCAATACCAATACCAATAATAATAATAATAATAATAATAATAATAATAATAATAATAATGATAATGATGATGATGATGATGATGATGATGATGACGAGTACATTTTCTATTTTAAAAATTCCAATACTACTACTACTACTACTACTACTACTACTGCTACTACTACTGTTGCTGCTGCTACTGCTACTGCTGCTGCTACTACTACTACTATTACTAATTAATATTAATAATAATAACAATAATAATAATAATAGTAGTGGTACTAGTAGTAGTAGTAGTAGTAGTAGTAGTAGTAGTAGTAGTAGTAGTAGTAGTAGTAGTAGTAGTAACAATGATGCTGCTGCTGCTGCTGATGATGATGATGGTGGTGATGACTGTGGTGGTGATTATGATGTTGCTCATAACAGTAATTATGGTGTTAATACATAATTATTATTATGTTAATACATAATTATTATTAACAAATGGACTAATATAATACTAATAATAGTAATAACACATCTAATAATAATAATACATGTTCATATTTTATCTTTGAGTTAAATATAACCCATCGCAGCTATGTACATTCCAGTACACACACAGAATACCCTACACAAAACTACCGTCTGCCAGTCAAGTTTGACAAATTGGTGTTATTTTTCAAAATGTCGACATCAATTATAGACACACACACAATGGTGAAATAGCGACCTATGGGGAGTTTGCTGGAATGGAGGAAGGAGGAACAGACTAGAAACATAATATTACTTTTGTTTACCAGTAACTAGCACTAGTTCTAGCACTTTAAACGAAACTACTGACAATTTGTTTTTTTTTAAATGTTTAATAAAAAACCCAACCAAACAAATAACAACAAGAAAACTAAAACCTATATAATTTAGCCACGTCTCCTTCCCCAACTTTAATATTTTAACAGATATTCCATTTACTGTTTGCATAAAGTTTATAATTATATTATATTCTTACAGGGAAAAAATATTAATGGATGAGAGGTTCATTTATTTGCATGATAAGTATGTTAAGTATGATATGAAAACAATTTTATCATACCATGGCGTGAACAAATTTAATAGGGATATTCAAACTATAATGGTGTACCCAATACCTTATACATAAAAAACCTCATATGTATATATTTTAAAACTTCTGAAACGAAAGTCGCAAAAGTCAAGATGTAGCTGTCGCTTTTTCAGTTACGAAAGCAACGTTATCAAGTTTTGCGCATTCCTCTGCATAACATCTCTAAAACGAAAAAGGAAAAACCCACACATAAACCCCCAACCCCACCCCCACCCCCCAAAAAAACCAAACAAAAAACAAACAAACAAACAAACAAGAAAAAACAAAACCAGAGAAAACCCCACAAAATACATCCACCAAACCCCCACAAGAACATTAAAACAACAGTATAAACTTATGAACTCTTATAGGATTGGCTTCAGGAATTATTTATTGAAAAGGGGGAGGATAGCAAATTAAATAATGACTTACCTCACCTACCCGCGTGAGGATTATTTTGTCGGGCTTTATGTAGCCACGAATTTCACAAGATTCTGTAGGGATATATATATATATATATATATTATATATATATATAATATATATATATATATATTATATATATATATATAATATATTATTAAACCCTACGACTCCCTCTTCTGCCATATACTAGTATATAATTTTTCAAACCGACCTGAAGGCAACTGTTCTGTTGTAATAGTTATATACCAGTGTGAAATGAATATCCTTAAACACAAAGAAAGTCGATTACAGGAACTATAAAGAGGACAGATTCTTTTTTTTAAGCAACACAATTATTTAAATAGAGTACCCTGAGTGTTCAGCCGTAGCAATACTTCCGTTTGTCCCCCCCCCCCCACTCCCCCAACAAACTACAGTAAAACATCGTATTTTTCTCCCTGTTTTTTCTTAAACACTGTCTTATCTTAACATGTGTTAAATATAAAACATGATACGAATAAATACATTTAGAATGACCTTTTGCCGAATTATTTCAAATTTTGTTTGGCCGTTGGAGGAATTAATAAATTCATACGTACGACATTATTTTAGACAAAAATTGATATTGAGATACTATAAAACATGACGATATTAAGAAATATATTGGTTATAGAGATATTTATATTCTAATCAAGAAACTGCAAGTAAATTGTAATTTTAATAATGTAAACATATTTTATTTGCCAAAAAACTTTTAAAATGGCTACGAACTCAAAATTGTATTATTAATTTAAATGATTTTTTTTTCACCAATAAAATGTATCTATTTTGAAAACTAAAATTTAAAAACATGTAATTAGATTGACTTCACACTCCACAGGTCGACTCTAGAGTGATAGGAGTCCCAAACTAAATAGGACTTTTAAGAACTACCCATAACTGTTTTAAAAATCACTGAGAAAATAAATAATAATGACCATTTTTATTTTGGTACAAGTTATAAGCTATAACAACAATAACAGCTGTATTCTTACGGTAAAAGACAAATAAGACATTTATATATTTTAACTAATGTTGTGATGGGGTGAGAGGTTTAGCAGTTGTAAATATCCATGTATATAAAAGCGGTTAACTTGAGAAGTTTACTTATGAGAAAACTATAGACGTTATGAAACTTTCATTAAAAAAAAACCCACTTGTAAGGCAAATGATGAAATTAGTTATATCTACAAATAGCAATAATAATTTTATTGACATGGATTGAAGTGAACAGATATTAACGGTATTCATTATAAAAAATTTAATTAAATATTAAATTTTCAATTTGAAACGAAAGTTAAAATTTGATTACTTTTACGACACCACCAGAGCACATTACTTTATTTTAATCATCGGCTATTGGATGTCATCGGCTATTGGATGTCATCGGCTATTGGGTGTTTTAGAGAAAACATGCTAAATTTTTCCATTAGCAGCAAGGGATCTCTTAAATGCACTTCCCCTCAGATTTTGATATACCAGTCGTGGATCAGTGGTCGTGACGGGATAAAAAAACAAACGTATCCGAGAATAGGTCCACTGAGGTGGTTCGACCCTACGACGCAAGCACCTTAGGCGAATACTTTACAGACTGAGCTAGACTTCTCCCCCAGGGAATTTGTACGATACTATGTTTAAAAGTGATCCAGTAATGAGGTCATTTGCAGTTAGGGCCTGTCCATTGTTGAGTGTTGCAGATGTTTCAGATGTTATCTCAAAGCCCAAGGCAGTTCTCCTTGGAGCTAATTCTAACACCTAGCCATCTCGACCAAATACAGTTTATTTTGTAGGTATTGAAATGTAATACAAGGGCAATACATAAATCGTATTTTACTACTACTACTACTACTACTACTACTACTACTACTACTACTACTACTACTACTACTACTACTACTACTACTACTACTACTACTACAGCTATTGTGTTTATATATATATATATATATATATATATATATATATATATATATATATATACCCACTAGGAAACTATAACTATGAGATAATTACACATTATATATATATATATATATACATATATATATATATATATATATATCATCATCATCATCATCATCTCATCAAAATTTGCGTTAATATATAACTATAATAATCATATTTATTGTAATATTAATTATAAAATATAAATAACATATTTGCCTGATTTTTTGTTTAATGGCTGATGTTATCAAAAGGTGTGTTACAATGTTTGTATGCACAAGACATAAATTTCTTATGTATTTGTAAACATGTGGTTTTCTTCCTGGTGCAATGTCCTACTAACACGAATGTAATATTGTAGAACTACTGTTCTAGTGTTTCGTGATTATTAATAGTATTAGTATTATTTTAAAAGATGTACATTGAACATAAATTATGGAACACAGTCTTAGGTACTTTCTCTATTTTAAATTAAACGTAATAATATTTATTAATAATTATGGAACACAGTCTAAGGTAGTTTCTATATTTTAAATTAAACATATTAATACTTATTGATAATAATAACATAATATATGTATACAATTTATCTATAAATAACAACACAAAAACCCCAAGAAAGTAATAGAATAAAATAAATAAATAAATGAATAAATAATAGTTCGATGATGAAATGTCTGGTACATCCTAACCATATACATACTATATTACGATTATATTTCTATTTTTTGTTTTTTGTTTTTCTTTCTTTTTTTCCCTTTTAATATTATAAATGAAACACTCAGCCAATTTTCACAAATATCACGACAATTAATAAACACGCGTTTAAAGCAAAATTATGATAAAATTAGTTGATTTTAAAATTGGTAAACAAGTTAGAAAAATAACTAAAGCAAAGCATCTAAAACTATTTGAAAAAGTATTATTATTTGATATTTGTTACAGAATACACAATGTTTGTAACCTTTTTCACTTTCCAGACTTTTCTTGTGTAAACCATTTTAATATATAACTCAGAACAGAATGCATGTTTATTTAATATATCACTGTTAAATTAAAAATCATAATATTATGTGTAGTGTTTATAACATTATTATTTAATTTAAACCGATAGTATTATGGTGTATTTATAACACATTTTTATTTAATTCAAAACCACAATATTATGCTATATTTACATTATTATTTAATTCAAAAACATACTTTCCATATATTTTAAATACGATGTCTTATTATTATTAGTAGTATTAGTAGTAGTAGTAGTAGTAGTAGTAGTACTATTACTATTATTATTCTTTAGGTCACAACCATAGCATTGTGCTGTATTTAACACATTATTAATTCATTCTAAACCATAGTATTGTTGTGTATTTACCACGTTACATTATTCAATTACAAAACCGTATAAAGATGCATCGATACATATATCATGTTCGTGTCAATATAGTTGTAATTATTTACATTCATCCTTTTTGTTTCGTTATTCACAAAAAATTTATTCATATTATATTACTAACCAATTAATTAGTTTCAATACCACAAACTGTTCATTATCCCAATACAATGCCAGGAGCATGCGCGAAATGTTTCTAATCAAAATAAATAACGATCGAAATTAGAGTTTTAAAAAAGTCGCAATTTATGTTTTTGTAATGATATATAAATATATATATAATGACATGTATTTGTACACGTAGCACTTACTGTTAGCGTGTGTGAATCCAGGCGTGTATAACCAACTGGGAAAGGCGGGTGGGGCCACACTACCGGGCCACTTGCCTTCTGAACACTGCCCTGGGGAGGAGAGAGTCGGAGAGGGGGCTGGAGACGTCTCGGTTTCCGGAGTCGAGGGTCGTTTCGTCGGCTTCGCTAGAATATCGTCCATGGAGAAGGAACATCGAACCGGTGACTGTTTGTTGGTGCTGTGCGCCCTTTCTGGGACGATGACGGCGACACTGCTGCTGTTGTTGTTGTTGTTGTTGTTGTGGGTGTCTGGGCTCCGTGATGACGTCGTCAGTGCCGTGTCTGGGGTAGTTTTCGACATAGCTGATTCACCCCTTAACGCAGAAACGCATCCGTCTGCCGGGTTGTCTTTACACGATTTCGCAGACGACAAACGCAAATCGACGGTCGGAGAAAGACTCGAGGGCAAGGGCTTAAACGCGGAGTTGGAACTTGTCTGCAACATGACATCCAGTTATTATCGTCCAAGAAATCACAGTTGAAAAAAAGAAAACAGTAACTGCTTTTGTTACCAAAAAAAAAACGTCACAACAAAAACACGAACCACTTCAGAATGTTTCTATGGTCATGTCACTTGGAAAGTGATACCGATTCATTCTTAACAGCAGACGATATTCTCTGATAGGCCGTCCCGTGACGTCACAGGTGAGGGCGTTACCTTTTACAACGGCGTATCCGTATCTTATGAATATTCATTAACTTGTTTTATTCGCTCGTTCCGTGGATCGGTGGATTACCGGAATGGCTCTATTTGACGGTCTCGGAAACCGTTCTTTGTAAACAGTTGCGGGGCCTTCCGATACGATGTAGACAGTTTGGCCGCATCACTTTACATTAGCGCTTTTCTGCTTGGTCGATTTTAGGCGTGAAATGCATTTGTATGCACGTCAGGACTTTTCAAAAGTAACATACAGTGGCCGTTCAACGACTGCAGTAATTGATTCGCCAGACAATGTGTCTTCTTCGCAGTCGAATTAACTCAACAGTGGCGATCAATTACTTACTACTACGACAAACATAATTATCCCCGGCAAACGATCTGTCATCATTTGGGTTACCTGTTGAAGTGCGACTTTTTAAAATGACATATTTTGTATAGGTGAGGCGCCAGACGCCTCGCCATCAAAGAGCCGCCGACACTGCGTTTTTCCCCCACCTTGTTTTCCGTACCCTGGAGATCCACTCTTTGTATACACATCTTTAAATCCTCGTCTCTTTTTTTAAAATATGTCCTTTTTGTTTGTTTATTTACAAGCCGAAAGCATTGCCCGTTCGCGTTTACAGATTTTCAACAATACCTTGATACAAAGTTTGTTTGAAATCGACACCTTACCGACAGGTAAATCAATTTTGTTGTTATTACAGACAATGTTTTCGTGTTTACTGTCTCTCGAAGTATTGTCGATACGGGAAGCTTATATATGTAAGTGGTTTTGCAAACAAAAATTACGTTTTGTTTTTGTTTCGTGAAACATACCATAGTTTGACACACAATAGCCGATGTATTGTTTTGTGCTGGGGTGTCGTTAAACATCTAATCTAATCTATTCTATTGTTTCGTGAAACTGACGGGTTTTTTCTTTTTGAATGAAAGTCAATCAAAATGTATTGTTATTAATGATAAATGAATGAGAGATTGTAATTGGCTACTGTTAAATCACTTGTGTTTTCATGATGTCTAATTATTGTGTTGTTCGTGTACTAGTTAAAGTGCAAGTTCAAGTTCTTTATTGCGTTAAGCTTTACAGCTAAATGGCCTAAAAACTGTACTGAACATATAAATTAATATATACATGTATATACAATAGTGCAGTGCAATGGTGGAGAGTGACTTAAACATGTACACAGACATTGTTAAGCTATAATTAAAATTGCATGTAGTATAGTATAGCAATATGGTAATATAATATAATTTAATACAAAGTGCAGTCAACGAATTTAAGAACACAACGAAAATATAATACATGTATACATATACTGCGAATCTATGATACGATCTTTTTGATCTATGAATTTAACTTCCCACCGAACTGTGTATTTTAATAAAACCACGAACATTTAAGCCTACTAAAATAAACGATTACACTGTATTTCACGAACTCTGGTATTTAATTAGTTCCATTACAAATACCACGTGTATAATTATTTTCTGCATATAATCACCCAACTGGTGATATTATTAATTATTTAACATGACAATTAGTTAGTTTATTATCCGCGTGAGTTACCTTTAACAACATAATTCAGTTTTCATACTTATTCGATTATGGATTTTTCCCCCATGTAAAAACACAATGCATACTGTTATCAATGTGCTGACACAAATCTAGAATGTAAATAAAATAATCAGCCATAATGCTGTATTCGTTTAATTGAAACAGCTTGCTGAATTAATAACGAGAAGTTAACGAGTTTTACACAATCTTGGAATCTCATTCCTTATTTATCTCATTATATCGGTGCCTGCAATTTACAATAAATTTCGAAACTATGCTTTAAGTAAATTAGTGTTTTGTTTATTTATTTATTTATTTATTTGTAATTTATTTTTGTTTCGTTTTTGTTTTAAAGCTTTGTTTTTGTTTAACAACACCACTAAAGCACATTGATTTATTAATCATCGGTTATTGGATGTCAAACATTTGGTAATTTTGACATAGTCTTAGATAAAAAAAAAAAAAAACCCGCTACATTTTTCCATTAGAAGCAAGAGATAATTTATATGCACCTTCCCACAGACATGATAGCACATACCGCTGCATTAGGTATACCAGTCGTGGTTCAGGTCAGGTCAAGTCAGATCACTACGCCTTGCCCAGAATGTGTGAGAGAGAGAGAGAGAGAGAGAGAGAGAGAGAGAGAGAGAGAGAGAGAGAGAGAGAGAGAGAGAGAGAGAGAGAGAGAGAGAGAGACAGAGAGAGAGAGAGAGAGAGAGCAGGTAGACAGATAGAAAAAAAAGAGTTAAAGTTCCACAAACAGGATAGTACATACCACGACCGTTGATATACCAGTCGTGCATCATTGATAGATCTCGGCATTCGACGCACATCTGTATCGTTTATGTGACAGTAAGATTTGAAACAAGAATATGAAACAAAGTTAAGGTTTGTTTTGTTTAACGATTTATTTATTGATCATTAGCTATTGGATTTCAAACATTTGGTAATTCTGACAGTCTTAGAGAGGACACCTGCTTCCATTTTCCATTAGTAGCAAGTGATATTTTATATGCACCATCCCACCACAGACACGATAGGACATACCACGGCATTTGATATAACAGCAGTCATGGTGCACTTACCAGAACGAGAAATATCCTCATGGGCTCATCGACGGGGATCGATCCTAGACAGGCGAGCGATTTACCACTGGGCTAATAGACAGATAGAAAAGGAAAGACAGGAAGGTAGACAGATAGAAAAGGAAAGACAGGAAGGTAGGTAGGAAGTAAAGATAGGGTGAAAAGTAAACTGAAAATTAGAAAATTAGAAGTAATCAAGATGATTTCATTTTGGCTACAATGCTTTTCTTTAAAAAAGAATAAACGAATTAAATATTCATTTACTTTTATTGTATTAACACCCACTTATCCATTAACAACTGTGGGTATTTATTTGTGCGTTGGTATGATATTTTTTTGTGTGAATCTTCTTTCACCCAAACAAAACCATCACATCGATTTAATTTGTTTTTGTTATATTTCACGTAATTAACGTACATTTCAAAGCATTCAGGCCAAACCGTTTAAACACACGATCCAAAGTCGGATCTACTTGATCTAAAGATCGATAAACCCAGACGGTGCTTGCTTTGTTGTCAATTTCACACCTCATGAAAAATTAAAATATTTCGTGTATTTTTTTTCAAGGTGTCAAGCAATTAGATAAGCCATATTAGTGATCGTGACTGGCATTCTGAAGCAATTAGAAGCAATAACAATTAATAATCCGGAACCGTAAATGGATTCCAATTAAGGCGACTACTAAGCTTTGACGTGTATATAATTCATGATCTCCGAACTGAATGGTGTTTGTCGATATTATTTAGATCCACGACATAACGAGATATTATGGTTTATAAAATGAAGCCATCATAAATATTACATATCTATTTTTTTTTTTTTGGTATATTAAACTCAAGGAAGCCGATTATATAATTAATGTAACAATAGATGAGAGATTATGGTTCCACGGATGCTACTAACAAAAGAGTTTTACGAATTCTAACCATTCTTAATAGGTCGCGTATTATTTCGCTCATAGATGAATTTCGTACACACCGTTTTGAGAGATATTCAATATATGTTTATAAATATCTGATTGGCTGTTACCTACAGGGTCGTACCCTCCGGGGGGGGGGGGGGGGGGGGTGTTGCTCCCCTGAGAATCTCACTTTTTCTTTTTCTTTTTTTACTCCAGAAAATAGCATACACATATCAGGGTTTAATTTGTATAGTATTTCATTGGTTTATAAAAAGTAGTGCCCCCCCCCCCCCCCCCCTTAGGATTTTGATCAGGGTACTGCCCTGACCTAGTGATGAATTAAACGTCAATCAAACAGTCCACCGGAATTAACACTACAGACTGACTACTACCTTTCACACAACAGTCAACTGAAGAAACACACGTACCGCAAATACCATTTTAATTAGAAAACAAAAAGACATTTAAATTTTAAATGGTTTTAACAGATATGTAAAACATAGAGTTCTACACCAATGGCGTAGCCAACACGAGGCAGACGAGGCGCTTGTCTCGTCTGGAATTTCCCCAGATTTATTTTATTTTTCCCATGACACTGATATTTATTTTACAGGTCTGGATTTACCTCGGCGTTTTTTCCTCTCTTGGCTACGCCCCAGTACACCCATGTCTGTTAGATGCATATTATTTTATAACTTGGATAACATTGACATTGATCTATCATATGAAATGCATAACGAGGGTTAAAATGTGTCAATACGTCCCTTCTTTCTTTCGTGCGATTTTAGGCCAAGATAAACGAGGATTTTTTTTAAATCTCTTTTGTTTGTCCCTGAAAAACAATGCAAACTGCTGGCCAGTTAAAAGCAATTATATGTGAAAGAGTGAGTACAGCAGATATGTGTGGTTTGACATCCATGCCACACTGTTTTATGCCCGTCGAAACATTCATGATAAAGCTGATGGGCACTCTCAGAGTTTAACGACATCACTAGAGCACATTGATTGATTAATTAATCAGTCGGCTATAGGATGTCAAACATTTGGTCATTATGACTTGTAGTCATCAGGGAAGCGAAACGTGCCAGTGCACCACGACTGGTACCACAAAGGCCGCGGTATGTGTTATCCTGTCTATGGGATGGTACATATAAAAGATTCCTTGCTGCTAATCGAAAAGAGTAGCCAACGAAGTGGCGACAGCGGGTTACCTCCCTCAATACCTGTGTGGTCCTTAACCACATATGTCCGACGTCATATAACCGTAAATGAAATGTGTTGAGTGCGTCGTTATATAAAACATTTCCTTCCTTCTTTCCATTGTCATCAGAGAAAACCTGTTACACTTTTCCATTAACAGCAAGGGATCTTTTATATGCACAGGATGGCACGTCTCTCAGAGAGGCTGGGGCTGATTCTTGTTGACAGTTGTCACACTGAACGTTCCAACGAATGCTCTCTTTTCTTGAAGATGCCATCATGAGTGGCTGTCCTCCAATAGACAAGTAACCATCTACAAAAGAAATCGTGTCAGAAATATTTTTTAGTTCAATCATCCTTATGATTTTAGTTTAATTATGATAAAATTCACTGCATATTATTTTTGTACCGTGACGTCACAACCCTGCTCACACCTTATATGTGTTACGTCACTAAAAGGAACGCATGCAGTGTTACATATTACGTGACGTCATGTACTACCGTTGATTATGGAATGACGTAATGAACAGATCGCAACGGCAGTCTACCTCCTGAACGACGAGAAAAATTAACCAATGAAAAGAGCGCATTACTGTCTAATGGACGTGTGCTAGACTGTGTTTCTAGCGTGGCTTTCTGGCACCTGTCTACTGGTTGACTGAACTAGAAAGAGATTTATGGAATCAACCACTATTTTGCCAAATACCCATTCGACTCTACATTCTGCAGAGATACTGTCTTGATCACGGATAACGGTTTTGTCGTTCAGATTCGTGAATATTCATGAGCTTGTTTCGAAGAATTTCTAGTACCTTCATGAAACCGACAGACGTATTCAGGCCTGTAGCCAGAATTTTGAGAGGTTGGGGGTCGTTTAGGCTTATGGTGAGCTACGGGTCTGTCGTATGACACTGTTTCCCTGATTTGCATGTACCAGGTATTGAATTCAAAGGAACCAGTATTGGGGACTCGTTTTGTTCTTGAAATGTTTTCAAATTCTGACCAATGTAAATGTATCCTGCTCCGTCCTCTTTTACCCCCCCCCCCCCCCCCCAGCTGGATATATTAAATCTGAACGACAAAACCGTATTCCGATGTCAAAATCGTATCTGCTCAAGACAGAGTCGAAAGGATGTTGGGCAAAGTCTTGATTGCTTCCATCATGATCATGTATAAGGTGCTTGTCCTTAGGAGGACCGCCACTCCCTAGGAAATACGTGACAGGATAGAGCTCAATGGAATACACACAGACGTGATGGCATGCACCATGAATCACTATAAAAACAGTGATAATATCAGGTGTTCGCGAAACATGGGCATATCCTGCCCGACTGTGGCACCCGTCATGAGAACAGCCTACAGCCATCAAGTCCATAGTCGAAACGTACAGGATTTTCACCAAAAAGATGTAAAAAACCATATACAAGGTCAAAACAGGATATTGCATCAGACATAATTGTAGTCACTTAGGATTTTCTTTGACGGGTCCCAGTTAATAGTCATTTCATTTTCGTTTTCACATTGAAATGGCAGAAGTGGGATGTCTATTCGCTTGTATTCTCGAGACACAGCCAACTATAATTTACAGAACTGCAAATCAGATAAAATGCAAATACATGCTTTTTGACTTAGATGTTTCCACACATATTGCATTTTCCAAAACTGGCACTAAGAGGTTAAAGGGAATGAATGGCTATAGGCTAGGACAGATCTGTTACAATGAACTATACCTTTCATTGATTAAACTGGATTAAATGTAAACGAGTAGAAAGTGAAACTCGACGAGTAGTACACGTTCACAACGACGTCTGCACCAACTTCAACCAGCAAACGTTTCGCTAACGCTCGCGACCTATTTGATTGGTTCCCAACGTAACCATTTGGTTTACCGTGAATCGCATAAACCATTCTAGCGGACGGTTTTCCGCTCGGTCTGGCTGAACGCAGCCCAGATGTAGTCTTTTCACGCGTGACATCATGACATCGATCTCTGCGATGCATAATCAATCTATGGCGTTCTCTCTAACTAACCTCTTACGACTAACCACTAACCCACTGTCTCCGACAGACAGCCCAGATAGCTGGCTACAGCGTTTTGAAGCTATCGTAGCGCTACGATATCGTTAAAATCGTCTACGCTATGACGTCATAACGACGCATGCCATAGCCTATGGCCGTTTTACGATCTCGTCGTGCTAAGATAGCTTTAAAAAAAAAAAAAATCTACGACCTGATGTGTATACCCAGGAAAGCGTGCTTGAACCTAAAGTAAATTATAAGCCCCCCCCCCCCCCCCCCCCCAAAAAACAAAAACCCCCAAAACAAAACAACAACAACAAACTAATTCGGAAAAGAAATAGCCAATATGTTGCTTATCCACAATTCATTTACTGGTAATTATGATAGACAGTCCGATACCAAAAGACCATTAATAAATATTTAGTCAATTGTTGGTTTGCGATGGCAATCTGACAAGGCCAATAATTCACACATATAACACGGTTCGATGGGTGCCTTATCAAGAAATAAATTAGCCAACATATGAACGCATGGATCATCTGCTTTCAAGTTAGCCCTGACTGGACAGACAATAATAGAACGATTTGTCGTCCACATATATTTTGCTTTTCGTGTTCGATACAGTAATTAGTTCGATGAACTGGAGTAATAATGATACACGTTTCACTTGGCTGTTTGTTCGCACCTGTTACCAAAACACGGCATAGAAACTTTAATTCATATTTTAATATTATTCCGAATGAACTCGACTGCATGAATGCGTACATTGAGAAGGGCGATTAACAAATGAAAGGAAGGATGAGTTAATAGACCTTAAAATGGATTACAATATACGAAAGAGTAAAATTCTGTAAAACGCCGTACATATAATTATAGTGACTGATAAAAAAAAAGAGAAAAATTATTTATTATTTTATTTATCAGCTCGTGTGATGATACATCTCTGTAACATGTTGGAATCAGGGGGCGGGATTCGGGTCAGTAGGTAGAGCTCTCGCCTGCGGATCAAACATCCTCGGTGGGTCCACCACCCCCACCCCCGCACACGCACACACACACACACACACACACACACACACACACACACACACACACACACACACACACACACACACACACACACACACACTCACACTCACACACACACACACACACACACACACACACACACTCACACACACACACACTCACACACACACACACACACACACACACCGTCTCAAGCTGAGTGCACCACGACTGGTATATCTGTAGAAAAAGTAAATATAAAAGATTTCCTTGCTGCAAATGAAAAAAGGTAGCTTGCTTCAGACGCGTGTGCAGGGAATTATGCGGGGGGGGGGGGGGGGATGTAAACTGTGGCGAACGATGTTTCGACCCCCGAAACCCACCCCAAGCACCCGCCTCTGTGGTGTAGTGGGTAAGTCATCGGTTCGTATCCATGCACCGGATCCTACTCAGAATGCATTATAACAACCTAGACGGCGAGCCCAGTGATAAAGAACTTACAAGGTGCGAGGTTGTTCTAGGATCGATTCCCGTCGGTGGGCCCATTGGGCTGTTTATGTGCTATCCTGTCTATGGGATGGTGCATATAGAAGATCCCATGCTACTAACAGAAAAATGTAGCGGTTTGTTTCTCTAAGACTATATGTCAAAATTACCAAATATTTAACATCCAATAGCCGATGATTAATAAATGAATGTACTCTAGTGGTGTCATTAAACAAACCAGTCTTTCTAACGACCCAGTAGGTAGATGCGTAAGAACACAACAGCGACTTCTGGGCGGATTTCCTTGCTGCTAATCGGAAAGAGTAGCCCATGTAGTGGCGACAGCAGGTTTCCTCTCAAAATCTGTGTATGTCTGACGCCATATAACGGTAAATAAAATGTGTTGAGTGCGTCGTTAAATAAAACATTTCTTTATTTCTTTCTAGGCGGATTTAGCTCAGTAGGTTGAGTGCTCGCTTGGAGTGCTTGCGTCACAGGATCGAACCAGCTCGGTGGATCCATTCAACTGATTGGGTTTATTCTCGTTCCAACCATTGCACCACAACTGGTCAAAGGCCATGGAATATGCTTTCCTGTCTGTGGGAAAGTGCAGATAAAAGATCATTTGCTGCATTAGGAAAAATGTAGTGGGTTTTTTTCTTCTGATGACTACGTGTCAGAATGACCAATTGTTTGACATCCAATAGCCGATGATTAATAAATCAATGTGCTCTGGTGGTGTCACTAAACAAAATAAACTTTACCTTTAAATTACCAAATGTCTGACATCCAACAGCCGATAATCAATTAATCAATGTGCTCTAGTGGTGTCGTTAAACAAAACAAACTATCTAACGACCCAGTAGGTAGGTCCGTAAGACCACAACACCGACTTCCATCTTACCAACCAGAGGCGGATCTTTATGGGGGCCACCCCTAAATTTTGCGACAGTTATAATTTTATTATATATTAATTTTCATTTTTTTAACAATCCCTCTCCAAACCTCCCCCAAAGTTCCTTTAGCATTCCGCCTCAAGTCACTGGGCCCCCCTAAGTGGATTTTTTTTATCCGCCACTGCCAAGCGCTGATGGTTGCACTACACCAAACTGGATGGATTTGCTGTTTATTGATGAGCAGCTTATATGTGTACATAAAATACACTGTTCCACATCTACACTCTGGCCACAGTGTAACTAACACCCACATTATGCCTAGATATTCACCCGTGAAAAAGGATTACTCCGGGTCAAAAACTACTAACCCCGAAAATCCCCCAACCACACGTCTAACAAATAATTCGTTAGACATGTAAAACCCACCTAATTGTACACATATAACTGAAGATCCTTTTTTTTTAACAACACAGAATTAAATTTCAACACCACCCATGGACGCAGACATGTCGAGCTTGAAACTCCCGAAAGTTTAGGGGTCGAAACCTGACAGCTAAAGAACGATAAGGCATATTTACGACGACAGCCCCAAAAAATTATGTGGTGCGCAATAAAAAGAAGGTTGGATTCTCGATGGCAGAACATGAGAGTCTTGGTTTTCGGACTCGTTCCTTTTTGTAACCTGCATCGGTAACCGGATATACTTGATGAAAACAAATATGGCGCCATGGGTCCCATTTTACGACAGTTTAACGGCTCGGGACGGTGTGCCCGGCGACTCGAATGTTTTCGGGGTGTGCACCCGATTGTTACGGGTTCTAGATCCGCTATCTCCCTCGTTTGTTTTCCTTTAGTTGCAGGTATCAAAAAGTTTAACGTGTGAATCCTTTTTCATCAGGAATTTGATATTCGGGGGCTTTTTCTTTTTTTCGCAATTCATCAGCATTGTCTGAAAATCGTGAGCATACCAACAGTGGCAAAAAAGGTCATATTTAAATTTTGTAGGGGATAAATCAAGGTGGTTGTAGCAAATCCTGCTGAATTATAAACACAACCAAACGTGTTAGGCAAACACGCAAAGGTGTGTTGAAAAGTGGCTTTCTAATGCTGTCGAGTGTTTAACACAAATCAATTTGTACTGGATTAGATAAAAACTATTTTTTCAAGACACCTGTCTGTTTAAAGTGCATAATGACCACAAATATTTGTTAATTCTGCTTGTGAAATGTAAAGAGTTTTCTTTGAATTACACGCCCTCAAAAAGTTACATCATTTTATAATTTCATAATGTTGTAAAATCCAATGCGGTTGACGTCACAGTTTGAAAAAGAATTGCATCTCCATATTGGCATAGAATTTGCTTCTATTTTAATATTTGACACCCAATAGCCGATGTATTTTTCGTGCTTGGGTGTCGTTAAACATTCATTCATTCATTCATTCTATTTTAATGGTAAAATCATGAAGATTTTATATACACTCTCACGCACTCACACACACACACACACATACACGCGGAGTCACATAATATATATGCCAAAGATTCTTGAGAAAACCACATTACACTTTTTGTATTGTTGATTATTGAGTTAATTATAAAACATATTAATATAAGTGGGATTGATTAATTTGTATTTAATTTATCTATCGCACAAAAACAGCGAAATATAACACTTTCAACTTTGAGAATGCACTGAGATAATTTTGAATTATTGTGAATTGACGCTTTACACAATTGGATGAACAGCATCTCTGACGTCACGACGGAAATTGCCGATCTTTGCCGATAAAATATGCATAATTTCCACCGATAACAAAATCGAGAATTATATATATATAAAAAGTTTATTTTGTATTGATATTTGTCGTCATATATTGCTACAATTACCACATTTAGGCGTTGTGCACAAATACTTTAAACCGGTCTCGGTGGCGTCGTGGTTAGGCCATCGGTCTACAGGCTGGTAGGTACTGGGTTCGGATCCCAGTCGAGGCATGGGGTTTTTAATCCAGATACCGACTCCAAACCCTGAGTGAGTGCTCCGCAAGGCTCAATGGGTAGGTGTAAACCACTTGCACCGACCAGTGATCCATAATTGGTTCAACAAAGGCCATGGTTTGTGCTATCCTGCCTGTGGGAAGCGTAAATAAAAGATCCCTTGCTGCTAATCGGAAAGAGTAGCCCATGTAGTGGCGACAGCGGGTTCTCAAAATTTGTGTGGTCCTTAACCATATGTCTGACGCCATATAACCGTAGATAAAATGTGTTGAGTGCGTCGTTAAATAAAACATTTCTTTCTTTCTTTCTTTCAAATCCTTTAAGTTAATGCAGATCAGTTTGAACGTGGCTAGATACATTCACATATATGTTATATGGTGACCTTTTTAGACAGTTTCGTTGGTACCTTATTTTATGATTGAATGCTAAGGTATTGACAGCAATAAGGAAACCATAATAATAAATAAATATTGAAATAACAGAAAGAAAATAAATCCTCAACCTCAAATGCAGGGCTTCTAGATTATGGTAACCCCACTCCCTTAGCTAGTGATATTCAGTGTTGGGCTAGTAAATAACTACTATTACCATGCCCGACGGCTAGTAAAAAAAGTTGTCAAATGCTGCATTTACGTCTATTTTGTAAATAGAGTATCCTGGCCCCACTCCTACCTCCCCAATCTTAAAGTGTTTTACGCTCTATCTCCAACTTTAGGTGACATATCTAATTATTATTGTACATACTTTAAAGTAAAGTTGGGCTAGTGGATTTTTAATCGTAGCTAGTACATTTTTAAAATTACTGATCCCGTGGCTAGTGGATTGTATAAAAATTCTAGAAGCACTGCTCAAATGTCTATGTTTTCTTTTTCGCCTACATGAAATTTTATATACATCTATTCAGTAATTAGGTCTTAAAGACGGTTGTCGCCTATATTATAATGAAAATAGCATGGGATGCGTCCATTGTTTCGTTTCACTTTATTTTGTTTTGTTCTGTTTTGTTTTGGGTTGTTCATCATGTTATTTAGTCAAAGAAATGTGATGGAATATTTTCGATTCCACCACGAATTTTTATTACACGTTGATACTGATTTTTATTCTAAATTTTAATTTTATCTATCTGTGATATTTGTAGTTTTTTGCACAGTTCTTTACACTGTGTTTTTATTTAACTCTTGAATGTTTATACTGATGTTGATCATCACTTTAGTTTTGCCTTTACCGTAGTTTGACACCCAATAGCCGATGTATTTTTTCGTGCTGGGGTGTCGTTAAACATCTATTCTATTATATTCTATTTTGCTGGTCATGTTTTGTTTTTCGGTGTTTTCTTTGTTTTTATGTTGATGTTTTGTTTGTTTTGGTTTTTGTGGGGTTTTCTTGTGGTGTGCGTACGTGCGTGCGTGCGTGTGTTTGTTTGTTTGTTTGTTCTTTGTTTTCATGTTTTGTCTTTTTTGTTTTGTTTCTTGTCTTCAATGGTCCTTCAGTTATGCCCATTTGGTTGTGATGTTGTTATTGTTTTTTTTGTTTTTTTTTAAATTCCAACTGAAAACATATTCCAAGTCAACCACTCATATCAATGTCTCGGTAACTGGATGTTTTATTGTTGTTGTTGTGTTTAGTATAGACGATGCGAGACAAAACACGCGACTGCCACCTAGACTAATCCTAACAAAAAGCTACAACAAATGGCAACATTGTTTCGTAAAATATATTTTAAAATGTAATTTTTTTTAATCATCAAGTTTATAAAATCTGTAACACCTTGACGGTTACTCGTTTAATGGGAATGAAACCAGCGTTCAAATTTCAGGGTTTTTGTGTTTTCAGCCTTGGCGGGGAAACAAAATAATTTAATAATTTGCAACCAACCTGAAGTTCGGTTCTGGTTCGCAGCTCATTTCGCGCTGAGAAACCCCAGAACTTCAAAAACATTTAAAGCCCGATTAGCATAATCAGTGTAATGGCTTCGAAACCGTGTTCGGCTAAATTGACTAATAATAGCGGCATGTTTATCGACGTGGTGCACTGGCAACACGTGCGCTGCCAATCATCTCGCGCACTTGCCGCCAATGCGAAGCAATTGCTTGTTCAAAACTGGCGTATCCACCTCATAAAGCGACTTAATGCACGACATAATGATATAGTAGTACACCAAGGGGATAAAGCTTTAAAATATCTTCTGATTAAATGTCTACAGACTAATCAAATTATAAAGCAGACACACCGATTATTAAAAAAAGAAGGAGGGAAAGAATAAACGAAACGAGAAAGAAAAAACAAACTTGTTTTGAGATACCTCAACATAATTATAATATGGTTTGGACTATTAGAAGAAAAAAAAAGCATTGCTCTTTCCCATTAGCAGCAAATAGCTTTGATTTAATGCACTCTACATCAGCATAGCCATGAAAAGAAAGGAGCGTTTAAGAACATTTTAAACTATGACTATCTGGTGCCTAATATATGGTAATTTCGATACTTCGACGAGAGAGAGGCCGGGACGTAGCCCAGTGGTAAAGCGCTCGCTTGATGCGCGGTCGGTGTGGGATCGATTCACGTCGGTGGGTCCAGTGGGCAATTTGTCTTGCCAATCAGTGACTATCAAAGGCCGTGGTATGTGCTATGCTGTCTGTGGGATGATGCATATAAAAGATCCCTGCTAATGATAAATGTAGCAGGTTTCCTCTCTAAGACTATATGTCAAAATTACCAAATGTTTGACATCCAGTAGCCGATGATTAATAAATCCATGTGCTCTAGTGGTGTTGTTAAACAAAATAAACTTTTTAACTTTTCGTCGAGAGTTAAAGGGAGAAGATCCACTGACGCAATAGGGTATACTCGACTCTTACCGAAAATAACCCAAAAAGACCAAACAACATCCAACAACAACGAAAACAAAAGCGAATGGCTTGACCAGTACGCCGTCGAAGTCAATGGCTTAACCAGTACGCCAGCGAAGTCAATGGCTCGACTAATACGCCATCGAAGCCAATGACATGACCGGTACCGCCATCGAAGTCAATGGCTTGACTAATACGCCATCGAAGTCAATGGCTTGACCAATACGCCATCAAAGTCAATGGCTTGATTCGGTACGCCATCGAAGTCGACGGCTTGACTAGTACATCTTTGAAGCCAGTCGTACACGTTTTACATTGCTTGTTTGAGCCTCATAAGATATGCAAGATAATGGGCTTAATTTTATCGCGAAAATTAACTGCAGTGTAACGAACTGCACTTGTTGAATGTCGATGTTAACACTTGTCCTGATCGATTAGAAGTGTCGATGTTTATTAGACAATTATTTACACGAGCACTAATGCCCGCGATCAAACACGGTCCTCGAATAGTTCGGCTTTGGTAAAACTCGCGTAAAGGCGCCATTATCGGTTAATTGGTCTGAGGAAGCAGCTATTAATTTGCGATCGTCAGATGTGTGGTGTAGTTTAACTGCGGGTTCAGATATACTATAATCAGGTCAGATAATTGAATTGCAAGAGGATGAAGTATTATTAAGAGACTCATCAACTGAAATCTGCAAGGAGTTGGGGCTGGTATGTAAGCCCAGTGGTAGGACACGATGGGTTGTAGGATCGATCCCACTCGGCGGACCTATACACCCAACACCAGCTTGCATCTAGTGCCTCGGTGCTACAATGATTAAGTCATCGGCCTTAAGGCTGGTAGGTACTGGGTTCGCACCCCGATACCAGCTGCCACTCAGAGACGGTTTAACAACTCAATGAGAGGAGGGGGTAAGGCTACATAAACTGCATAAACTTCTCTCTCCCACTAACCAATAACAACTTACAACGGTCCCACTGTCCTGACTAGACAGCCTAGGTAGCCGAGGTGTGTGTGTGTGTGTGTGTGTGTGTGTGTGTGTGTGTATGTATGTGTGTGTGTGTGTGTGTGTATGTGTGTGTGTGGTTGTGTGTGTATGTGTGTGTGTGTGTATATATGTGTGTGTGTGTATGTATGTGTGTGTGTGTGTGTGTGTGTGTGTGTGTGTGTCCAGGGCAGGGCGCTTGAACATTTATTGGATATAAGCAAAGCACAAAAATAAAATCAAAATTATTGAACCAGTCTCACGACTGTTATGTCAAAGACAGAGTCAAAGTGCTCGTCTCAGATGCGACGAGTCGTGGGATCGATCGCCCTTAACGGAGAGGTGGGGGCGGGGTGGGGGTGGGACAATACGTTTTCTACCCACTGCAGTCAGTGTTCCACGACTGGTACATCAAAGGTCGTGACATGTGCTGTCGTGTCTGCATATTAAAGTGCATATAAAAGATTCCTTATTACTAATCGGTAAGAGCTCCATAATTAAAATTGTAGCGGGCTTCCTCTGATGACTACGTGTCAGAATTACCATATGTTTGACATCCAATAGCCGGTGATTAGCCTAATTAGTCAATGTGCTCCAGTGGTGTCGTTAAATAAAACAAACTTCTTCTTCTTCTTTTCATCCTCCTTTTCGTTTTCTTCTTCTTCTTCTCCTCCTTTTTCTTCGTTTTCTTCTTCTTCTTCTTCATTATGAGAAGCCTATGTAGCAGCAGCAGGCTTCTTCTGTGACTCAAAAGTCAAAACTAAGGTGGTAATTTCGATCATTGTATTATACACCTAATCACTATAATTTAAAATGCATTTCGGATTTGATTAGACCTTCCATTATTTTCCTTTTATTTCGTTACCTTACCTGAAGAGGAAAAGTTAAAGTTTCTTTTATTTAACAACACCTATAAATCATATTGATTTATTAATCATCGGCTATTGGATGTCAAACATTTGGTAATTCTGACATACAGTCTTAGAGAGAAAACTCGCTATATTTTTTCCATTAGTAGCAAGTGATCTTTTATATGCACCATTCCACAGACAGGATAGCACATACAACGACCTTTGATATACCAGTCGTGGTGCACTGTCTGAAACTAGAAATAACCCAATGGGCCCATCGACGAGGATCGATCCTAGACCAACCGCGCATAAGGCGAGCGCTAAATGCCTCTTGGCTAAGTTCCGCAACTAACCTAAAGTGGAAATCAGCATAGGCCTAGTGGTATTTAATAAACCTGCCCCCTGCTTTTAGAAACTTTAAAGGGCCTATTTCTCGCTCACAGTTCAAATATGAGTTTTATATCTGGATCAACGATTATTTAAATTCATTTTCAAATTTATAATTCAAAAAGGTGCTGACGCGTGAAGGTATGTCAAATTTTCTAAGATCAAAAGCGAAAACCACCAATATAAAGGTGATTAAATGTATGGTATTTTAACTATCAAGATCAAGATCAAAATATGATCACCGACGATCTTCTCTCAATTTTACCTTAATTCACGGCTTTTCCACCGAAGAGAAATTGGCCTCCAAAACAGGCACGGCGGAGCTGGGAGAGGGGGCTGTGGGGCTTTACGCCCTCGATTTCAGTCAGCACCCCCCCCCCCCCCCCCCCAAGTCTACTTGCTTCCGCCGTACCTGCAAAATCTGACTTAAGATTTTTAATGTCATAGCAACTGCGTTTTGTTTGAATGACCATGATGCCATTAAGGTCGAGATTGCTAATTTTGTTTTAAACTCGGACACTCAAACTTAAAGATAATCGCAGAATCCATTTATAAAAGGTGATATATCCATTTACCTCACTTAGCTGCAACATGACGTAGTGGTACATCACACGAAGCAGTTTTAAGATCCTGTTCAATGGGCACAGATCGTGTTTTGACGGAGACTTTATTGTTGTATTGTTGAGTTGCATTAACATCAGTATACCTTCAATGCTAACTCTTAAATTTGGAATTTGGAATATAATTCCACGGTCTGATAGTTTAATAAATGGACCACAAAGTATTACATAAAAAATATATAAATCTGATTTGTGCTAAAAAGTTTGTTTGTTGTTGTTTTTGTTTGCTGGGTGTTTTTTTTTTTTTTTTTTTTTTTTTTTTGGGGGGGGGGGGGGGTTCAGTCAGGTGATACATAAACACCATATTCCACCGATGATATATAAATGAAATAGATTGCAACGTAGTAAGACATCAGAAAAAACAAACACAAAATAAAACCAATACGAACAAACAAACATATCTAGAGAGACAGACAAAGCTTTTAAGATGTTTTGGGGGAATATATATTTTTTTAACTTCTTTTTGTGTTGTGTTGTGTTGTTTTTATTTTTGTTTTGTTTTGTTTTTGGAGCTTTTTTTGGGGGGGGGGGTGTGAGGTGGGGGGGGTGTGAATGTTTTTTTCTTCTTCTTTTCTATCTTTTTTTTCTTCGTTTTTTTTCTTTTCTTTTTTGTTGATGGTGTGCTTTTATAGTGGTACGTTTTGTTTTGTTTTGTTTTTTGTTCCAATTTTAAACATTCTGATTCTTTTTAATTTTTTTATTGTTTATCATATTTCAATTTGTTCTTGTCTGTTTTTAATTTTGGTTCATAAAATTATGTACGGTATTAACACAGGACATTAACTTATATCCACCTCATAAAGTAGATTTACACAATTCTCTTTGAAAATGAATCTAAATGCACCCAGTCTTCACCGTACGCCAGTATGGGACGTACTAAAAAACGGAAATATCCGAACAAATGGCTTTTTGATTTGAAAAATATTCACTACATCTGATACCCTTTCGGAGATGTTTTCTTTATGTAAAACAGAGAAGCGATAAAAATTCACCAACTCTGATTCAAACTCGCGCCATGCTGTTTAACCGCTAATAGTCGTTTGGAATGTAATTGGCGCTTTATGGCGATTTTATACACCGGTGTCGTGTATGGGGTCTGACGTACACCGGCGAAGACGTGAAACAGCGCCGGACGCCGAATACCAGTCGTATTATGGAAGCAATAAATATGCATTAAGATCCGCTTCACACAAGTGAAGTGCACCTTGGGAAGCCAGAAGCGGAGATTAGCACGATACCCCTATTTAAGAAATAATCATCCACGCAGCGGGTCGCTCCCCTGCTTCAAAGGCCTGGGTGTACAAACAACAAGTTCATTTGTTGCAGTATAAACCAATACTGTTAGGCGCTGGGGTGAGATCGGCGTCTCGGAAACCGACGAGTCGACGTCGTCGTACCAAGCAGCTGCCGCTTCAGTGGATGTGAATGGATGGAAAGTAAAATTCGACGGGGAGGGAGGGGGGGGGGGGGGGGGGGGGGGGGGGGGGGGTGGAAGTGCGGATCTGGGATGTTTTGTGGATGTACGTGCATGCGTGTGTGCTTCGTTTGTCTAGCACATGCACAGATATTAACGCACGGGCACAGACGATAAAACACTTTATGCGCGCGTGTGTGTGTGTGCGCGTGCGTGTTTGTGTGTATGCACGCATGCGCGCGCGCGTGTGTGAGTATGTATGCATGGATGGATGGATATATCTATGTAAATAAAGATACAAATGTGGTTTGTGGCCTCACCCAACCCACATTAAAGACTATTGCCCCCTCACTAGAGATTGTGCCACTCCAATCCAGATATCATTCATACAATTCCTTCTTAAAGTAGACAAATCTTAAAAACGTGTCACCTCTTTAAGTCCGACGCCTACTTCAATCCCCCGTCCCAGCTCCTTATTGGCACTGTTCAAATACGGGGCGGGACTTGAGCGCTCGCCTAACATGCTTGAGTCAGGATCGAACCACCTCAATTGATCCATTCAACTGATTGGGGTTTTTTTCTCGTTCCAGTCAAGGGCCGTGGTATGTGCTTTTCTGTCTGTGGAAAAGTACATATAACAGATCCTTTGCTGTTAATGGAACACCAAACGTGTGGCATTCAATAGCCGATGTTTAATTAATCAATGTGCTTTAGTGTGTCGTTTAACAACAAAAACCCCACCTTTTTGTTTAAATACGTACGATAAATGTACTAATAACTCGTATTACGCCAATCTTATAAATCATGACCCCAAACTAAACTAGTAAAATTACTGATCCTCCCCAAAGACAGAGACGTATTTTTCATTCCAACATATTTTCGTGCTTATATCCAATTAAGGTCCAAGCACGCTGACCTGGGCACACACATCAGCTATCTGTCCAGGACAGTGGGTTAGTTTTTAGTTGGTTAGTAAAAGAGAAGAGGGTATAGTGGCCTTACACCTACCCATTTAGCCCCTTAAGGACTCGCTCTGGGTTGGAGCCGGTACCGGGCTGCGAACCCTGTATCTACCAGCCTGTAGTCCGATGGCTTAACCACTGCGCCATCGAGGCCGGTATAGAGGCGTAAAGCGAGTCAAATGAATTATGTTATGCAACATGCAAATCATGCATGCAACATATGTGAAAATTAATCGTTGAAGTATTCTTCATTTAAATGAAAAGCTTGACACGTAACAAAGTAAAATTTAAATAAGATATTTCTGTCCATGTGACATATCTTCGAGAGTAGATCTGAGTACAGCCAACATTTGAATCAACCAATCAAAATGCCGCTAACTTTAGTCGCACGGAATTCGAATAACTGTTCATGGCAAAATATCAATCTGAACACGATGTTGCGTTGGTTAAAGTCAGATCTACCAACAGATGCTAAACAGGGTTGACTGTATGATCTAGTTTTTATCGCATTAATCTGACGCCAAATAACCGTAAATAAAATGTGTTGAGTGCGTCGTTAACTAAAACATTTCCTTTATCAGACTGAACATATAGCGCGATTAATAACCAAACTTGCAACCAACTGAAAATTTAATTACACGTCACGAATCACAAATGTCTAATCATTATTAAAATTATGCTATGGGATTTGTAACCAAATTTGAGACCCGCATTATTTGTATTATGCCGTGATAACCATAAATTTTTATGATCCGTAACCAAATTTTTAAAAACCTATGTGATTATCACTCATCTAAGTTATAAACTGTGGTTTTTGAGGCAAAATGCGGCCACTGGATTCCACACGACAGGTGGCCATTTAACGATGGACTCGGTACCTCTTTATTAGTTTTGTTCGGCCAATAAACCGTCTCTATGTAGGAACATCTTCAGCACCCCTTCTGTGCAAATTTAAAACCACCGATTTCCGTGTTCTTCTCTCTGTGAAGCCCTTATCATGAATATGCTGCGAAATGATTGAGCTCAGCTAGCATTATCGAGACTATGGTTAATGATCCGGAACCGTACATATCCTCGGGGGAGCTGGAGGGCGTCGCGAAATAAAAAGACGGGTGTGAAGCGGTTTTTATTGCTGCGTGGATTAATCGGTGCCATTAAGCATCTGGTCGAAGAGTCACCCTGTGTCTCTGTAGCCTCTAAATGGGCTTTCTTCTTCTTCGTTTTTTTGTTCTAATGAAGCTAATGTAGTTTCATCTACGTAACATGTTCGCGTGACACGCGGCTCTCTAACCAACATATCAGTTTATGCTGGTTGTTTTGCGGTAAATGTGATGAATTGTTCAAACGACGAGGGTCACTACATATTAATGTTGTGCTTTTGAATTCATTGGCGGATCCAGAGGGGGAAGTGGGGAGGTGGGGGTGGGGGGGGGGAGGAGGTCACAGGGGTCCCGTTAAAGAAAAAAAGTGTAATGTTGATGTAATTTTTATAAACAATTTAAAAAAAAAATTTTACAGTAAACCCCACCATAAATATTCGGAAGTGCTCGATTCATATCGACCTTAAAATTCGGAAACTTTTACGCATTTAGCTTAGTTTGATACCCAATAGCCGATGTATTTTTACGCATGTACCTTAGTTTGATACCCAATAGCCGATGTATTTTTAGGGACAATATTTCAAAATCTGAGGTAACCGGAAGTCAGTTCACTTAAGTTTTACTTAGGTAACCGATTGTTCAGTTACGTCAATATAGTTCTCGTTCGTAACCGATGAGTTAGGCCTACCTCATTCTAAAACACTTGGTCTACGTTTCTGTGCTACATTGGTGGTTCAACAACATAAACTGATTTTCACTTTCATTACTGATATATGGTACTTTTAATTTTAGAATGTAATTGTTCACCACTTAACCGACTGGCTGTTCTCGTGATTTAAAGATGCGTAACCAACACACGAACAGAACAACGATTCTTGTGAAATATAATGCCCTGTATTTTTCGTGCTGTGGTGTCGTTAAACATTCATTCATTTATTCAATTCGGAAACGTTTAAATATATATATATATATATATATATATATATATATATATATATATATATAAATACTTCCATATTGTAAGAAACTGTAGGGAGGTTATGGACACATCCTTTACACGTTGACCATTTGGGAACTCTTGAGTAATGATGTTCGTTTAAATCCTCGCTCCAGTTCAAAAATATTTCTCGCTCCAGCCAGTGCACCACGACTGGTATATCAAAAGCCGTGGTATGTGTTATCCTGTCTATGGGATGGTGCATATAAAAGATCCATTGCTGCTAATCGAAAAGAGTAGCCCATGAAGTGGTGACAGCGGGTTTCCTCTCTCAGTATCCGTGTGGTCATTAACCATATGTCTGACGCCATATAACCGTAAATAAAATGTGTTGAGTACGTCGTTAAATAAACCATTTCCTTCCTTCCAGTTCAAAAATTTAAATGTATGCTTGCACATCCATTGAAAAATAGATTATTAACCCTACTCACTGTTTTATACATTTAAAACATAATTTCTTTTTCACTCTTTTTTCAGTATAAATAAATACATACATGATATGTGTACATTTAACTCGAGCATATCGAAATTATAATGTTCCGTCACACAGTGGCTTCCTCGGGAATTCTGGGTAAAAATAAAAGGTAATGAGAATAATTTGTGCCGTATATTTATTAAAACAGAAGCAAGTTATTTCACCTTAAAATTATGGGTAGAAAACAATAGGTCACTCGCATAACCTAGGGCTCACCGTATAAAATTCGACATTAAAAATGTTTCTGCTTATAAATAAAATCATTTGGATTGTAATATTTATGGGCATGTTGTTCAAGTTATAATATTTATATTTCAAAATAATAATTAATAATTAGTTTTAGACATGATGCATATTTGATAATATAGTCAATTTAAACCACTCTCTATTCTAATGACTTATTCTTTCTTTAACATTTTGATTTCTAAGCAAAATTTTAAAATGTACTTACCTTGATGTTTATATTATATTGTACTTTTCCCCACAGCTCTTTTCACTGTGGTTTTACATAATTCTATTTTTTTAATTTTTAATTTAAATAATCATATTCATATACTTACGTCAGTTTGATACTCCAATAGCCAATATGTATTATTATGCTGATGTGTCGTTAAACATTAATTCAATCAATCAATCAATCAATCAATCAATCAATCAATCAATCAATCAATCAATCAATCAATCAACCAGCCAACCAACCAACCAACCAACCGATCGACCAACCAACCAACCAACCAACCAATCAATCATTAATTCTTCTTTCTTTCTCTATTTCAATAATGTTCATTTAGATTGCAGGATCGACTTTTGGTGTGGTGTGTGTGTGTGTGTGGGGGGGGGGGGGGGGCACTGACGGATAGGGTAGAAACCATATATCAGATTTTGGTTACAATGGCAAACATTAATGTGATAAAAAAGACCCCCCACCCCCACCCCCACTCTCCCGGTTCCTACGGGCCTGTGTCGTGTTGTGTATGTACATATATTATGGACAGGGCCTAGTAAGTTGTATAAATTGTTTCATGTTTCAATCAATTTTGATGCCAACACACTCAGGACAGTCCCTTTAACGAGCGTCATGGTCACAGATGGACAGACTACGATGTGTTATTCTATATTCTAATAATATACAATGTACCTATTAACAACAATTAAACTGAAAGGCGCGGTGGGAAATGAAATAATTCGCCTTGTTAATACCAATTACGAACGTGTCCGAAGTTGTCAGATCCTTGTAACAGACGGTGCGGCTCCCCGTTCCGATCCGGATTTTCAACTGATCGATTTTGCGATTAGTTGCCTGGAGCGCGTTAAACACGTCCGTTACGCAGCTGTTCATAATCAATCAATTAATATTAATGTTATCTGTATGTCATAAAAGGTATGTCACCCCCCCCCCCCCCCAAAAAAAAAAAAACCCAACAACAAAAAACAAAAAAAACAAAACAACAAAAAACCCAACAAAAACCCCCAACACATCAAACAGAACAAAACAAAACAACAACAAAAACAATTCCCCCAAAGAAACAAAAGAAAACAACAGCAAAAGATTCAAACATGTTTTCCCTTCGATTTCTTCGGCAGATGCGTCCAAGACGGAAAATATTCAGTTATAAAGCTTGTTTTGTTTAACGACACCACTAGAGCACATTGATTGATTAATCATCAGCTATTGGATGTAAAAAAACCACCCAGTTTTCCATTAGTAGCAAGTATATCTTTTATATGCACTATCCCACAGACAGGATAGCACATACCACTGCATTTGATATACCAGTCGTGGTGCACTGACTGGAGCGGAGCGGATAATTGTGTCATGCTCATATACCACTAAGGTTTCGAGCATGTCTGTCCCGGGTCCCGTCTCTGGATAGACTGGAACGAGAAATAGTCCAATGGATTCACTAATGGGGATCGATCCGAGACCGACAGCACACCAAGCGAGCGCATTACCACAGGGCTCTTAACAGCAAATGATTCAAGCATTGTTCTCGAAACAGCTTTCGAGTTCTTCGGCGGATGCGTCTAAGACGGAAAAGATTCAGTTAAAAAGTTTGTTTTGTTTAACGACACCACTAGAGAACGTTGATTTATTAATCGTCGGCTATGAGATGTCAAACATTTGGTAAGTTTGACATATAGTCTTAGAGAGAAAACCCGCTACATTTTGCCATTAGTAGCAAAGGATTTTTTTCATATACACTATCCCACAGCACTGGATGGAACGAGAATTAGCCAAATGGACCACTAACGGGGATCGATCCTAGACGGACCGCACATCAAGCGAGCGCTTTACCCCGAAAAGAGGCGTTAGCGGTTAGTTATTAGTGGTTGTTGAGAGAGACGTCGCAGTAGTAGTCTTCCACCTCGCCAGCGGACCATTAAACCTCTGTCTCACCACGATTGGTATATCAAAGACTCTGGTATGTGTTATCCTGTCTGTAGAATGTAATGGTGCATATAAAGGATCCATTGCTACTAACAGAAACAGTTATTGGAATTTCTAACTAAGACTGTCAATAAATTACAAAATGTTTGACATCCAGTAGCAGATGATTAATAAATAAATAAATGTGCTCTTGAAGTGTCGTTAAACAAAATAAACAAACCTTCTCTGCGCAAAAAAAATCCACAACAGTTTAGCGTTCTCATCAAGGCTTCGGTATTACTGGTTAGTTGTTAGCGCTTGTTGAGATAAAAGTCGCAGAACTTGTGGCCTTACACTTTCTCAGCGAGCCATTAAAACTCTTTCTGGTACGTCCGTTGCCATATAACCGTAAATAAAACGTGCTGAGTATGTCGTTAAATAAAACATTTCCTTCCTTCCTTTCTGGTACGGGACCGGTTACTGGGATGCGAACAGAGTACCTGCTTGTCTTGGGTCCTTAATGACTTAACCACTACGCCAGCGATGTTGGTCGTTTGCCCTGTGCTTAGTCTAACGCCAACGTAATCAAACATTTTCGATTTGGAACCTGCACAAGTTGATTAACTCTCAGAACGGAAGCCCCATTATCTCTAGTGACACTAATTCGCTAATTACACAGAATCACAGGACGAAACGTAACCACACAAACACTAATTGCCTTTACCTGGAACGCAGAACCAACTCCGAGGGGGAACACTAATTACTTATAGCTGGAACGTATAACAACAATTGCAAACTAACGGTGTATCATGATAGCGTACGGGGATCCTCAAACGAATACAGGACGCCGTTGAGCCAGGAATGTTGGGAATAAAGACCTATATAATATCTATAGTAATTAGATTGGGCTATAGAACGCTTGCTGCACTTAGATCTCATCATAAAGTTATTAACAAGACAATTAAACGTCTGAAAGCATGCGGTAAACAAACGACGTGGGGGCCCGTTTAAGGATGGCTAGTAAATTAGATAAAAGCCGAAAATGTATTAAAGGGACAGACCCTAGTTTTTAAACACTACGGCATATTTTTTCACTATTAGAGCCGTTTATGATCACTAAAATCAAACATTACTTGTATTTTATTGTTTAGATTATCCATTTCCGTACAACCGAAGTGTTTTTGGTCATCCTGGTGTTTCTAATACCACAACATGCATTTTTCATATTTTTAAAAACGCACATGCGTCTGAGAAGTAATGGTGATGAACTCGCGTTTTAGTCTATTTGTAAGAGTATTTCAACGTCACAGACTCTTGTTTCACTCTGTTGTATCCAAATTTGTTACAGGTTTGTAAATTAACCAAACTTAGTGTCCATTTTTACGGCTTGAAACTAGGGTCTAGGTGAAAAATACGCTTTAGTGTTAAAAACCAAAAACAATAGTCTGTCCCTTTAATATGTAAGTTCAATATTTCCACATTTTATGATAATTCTAATAAAGGCTGTTGTACAAATTAATGTATTTGGTTTGCATGGAGGTGGGGGGTGGAGCGGGGGCAGGGGTAGATTAACGTTAAGTTTGACAAATCCACGTGCATGCATTTGTAATCACTAAAATAACACGGACTATAACTAACACAAGTTACGTATCGTGTCATGTAAACTGGAGATGCAAAAATAATTTATATTAATTGAGTAATTACAGTTTTCCCGCCTCCTCCTTTCATCCAGGACAAACAATATTTAATTACAGTTAGAGACAAATGGGATACGATACTTAAAGGGACAGACTAAGGCATATTTTTTCACTATTAGAGCAGTTTATGATCACTGAAATCAAACATTGCTTATATTTTATTGTTTAGATTATCCATTTCCGTACATCCGAAGTGTTTTTGGTCATCCTGGTCTTTCTAATACCACAAAATGCATTTTTCATATTTTTAAAAACGCACGTGCGTCTGAGAAATTACCGTTATGGAGTCGATTTTTAGTCTTTGACGATATTTCACCGTTTCAACGTCACAGACTCTTGTTTCACTCTCATGTAACATTATACAAATGTAACTAAACTTAGTGTCCATTTTTACGAATATTTTCAGGATATTTTCACCAATACTTTTTGTTCTTGCAAAGTGATATTGGTTATGGCATTTTGAAAATACATGGTAAAACCAAATCGTATGTACATAAGGTTTATTTTGTTTCGTTTAACAACACCACTAGGGCACATTGATTTATATACTTTGGCTATTGGATGTCAAACATTTTGTAATTTCACGAATAGTCTTAGAGAGGAAACACGCTACATTTTCCCATTAATACCAAGAGATATTTTATATACATCATCCCACAGACAGGATAGCACATACCACGACCTTTGATATACCAGTCGTGGTGCACTGGCTGGAACGAGAAAAAGCCCAATGGGTCTACCGACGGGGATCTTTTATGTACATAATACCCAGAATATAAATTCGGCTGTTAGTATGTCATTACTGAATTTGTTTATTCATTTATAGTTATTTTCGTGCTTGTATCCAATTAAGGCTCAAGCACGATGTCTTGGACACACACCCTAGATATCTGGGTTAGTGGTTAGTTGTTTGTAATTAGCGAGGGAGACATCTGTGTTGGGGCCCTACACCTACCTATTGAGTCGTTAAACTCACTCTGGGTGGGAGCCGGTACCGGGAGACGAACCCAGTACCTACCAGCCTTAACTCCGATGGCTTTAACCACTACACACCACCGAGGCTTCCGGTTACTGATTTGGTATCCTATAGGAGGCCTCGTGGTATCATTTGATTGGAGAAACATGGTTCTACCCGTCGAATTATTAAACTAGCTCTGGGTGGGAGCCGGTACCGAGCTGCGAACCCAGTACCCACCAGCCTTAACTCCGATGACTTTAACCACTAAACACCGTCGGTCACTGATTTTGTGTCCTATAGGAGGCCCCCGTGGTATCATTTGATTGGAGAAATATGGCTCTGCGGCGCATGCACGTGTCTGCAGCTCGTTACATTTATTAGTCTTAACAAGAGTGTGGCAAACAATGAAAGTTATACGAGTACTTGTTATGACTGCCTGACAATTAAAGCGTACAAGTTATGACGGCCAGACGGTATTCCGTGCGGATATATATGGCCCGTGTGTAATGAAGACTCCTGGCTCACACTTTCAGTCGTTTTTATTTTTTTTATCCAACACCCGCTTATCTATCATTCAGATTGTGATCACTGTAATAATAATTTAAAAGTTAGTTCCAGCTTTTCCTACGATCTTATTTCGTTCGATTATCTTCTTTCACACACCTCTCTCCAGTTGGTCTTTTTGACGTAAACCATCCAGTCGAATCGGTAGACTGTAGACATAAATTATAACATACGTATGCTTCCCACACATAAAGAAGCAATTTATGATCAACATGATACATATATAATATATTGTAATTACAGTTGCAAAAAGATAAATGTCCGTTCTTATTCACGTTATGGAACTGACATTTTGGGGGTGTTTTGACATATTATATTGTGTAATATATTATTTATACTTTAAAATAAGTCGAATATTGCTGATATACTAGGAAAGATGATTTATGAATAAAAAAAAGAAGAGCACATTGATTTATTAATCATCGGCTATTGGATGTCAGACATATGGTAATTTTGACAGTCATAAACAGGAAACCTGTTACATTTCTCTATTAGTAGCAAGGGATCTTTTATATGACCCATCCCACAGTCAGGATAGCACATACCACGGCCTATGATATATCAGTCGTAATGCACTGGCTAGAACGAGAAAAAGCCAAATGGGCTCACCGACGGGGATTGATCCTAGTCCGACCGCGCATCAGGCGTGCGCTTTACCATTGGGCTACGTCCCGCTCCTACGAAACAAAAGAACCAAAAAACCCCAGACGCTTACGTTGCATGCAACCTTTCAATCAACATAATTATATACCATACGGTACATAAAAAATACTATTACCCCCTTTCTTAAAGTCACTTTGACCTGAAGAGGCAGGTATGCACTTTCTCAGACAGTTCATCTACTCAAAAGTAATACACCAAAATAAGATTTAATTTGTTTTCAATGTGTGAGGGCACTGGCTATTTCTTGAAACACGACTGGTATATCAAAGCCGTGGTATGAATGAATGAATGTTTAACGACACCCCAGCACGAAAAATACATCGGCTATTGGGTGTCAAACTATGGTACATGTAAAATAAAATAATAATAAAAAACATCAACATAAAAATGCAACTGTTAACTTAAACGTAGTGTAAAGAACTGTGTAAAAAAATACAAATATCACAGATAAATAAAATTAAAATTTAGAATAAACGTCAGTATCTCGAAGAAATTGTAATAAAAGTTCAGGATGGAATCGTTTAGATAATATTTCTTCTTTCGTCCAAATATATATTTTTTAGTTTCCTTGACATAATTACACTCCACCAAAATGTGACGTATCGTCAGAGTACAATTGGAGGATCCTTCTTCAAGTGTGTATTAACATAGACCGTGGTATGTTCTATCCTGTCTGTGAGATGGTGCATATAAAAGATCCCTAGCTACTAATGTAAACATGTAGCGGGTTTCCTATCTAATGTTATACGTCAGAATTACCAAACGTTTGACATTCAGTGGGCGATGATTAATAAATCAATGTGCTCTAGTGATAACGCTAACCAAAACAAACTTTAAGCTAACAAGAGTGTGGCAAACAATACAAGTATAGGAGTGTGACTAAGTGCATCATACATGTCGATTATGAATCGATCATATTTAACATCGTATCTTTGCACAATACTGATTCCAAAATACGTTCTCATAAGAGTCGTGATATGCAACCATGACTCACTGACAGGTGCTTTTTTAAAGAGGAGAGCTGATCTTGACCACACTATTTGGTTCCAAGTCCGTCTGAAGGAAGGTCCCCTGCGCGTGCTGTAACCTCACTGTGGTGCAGGGGTGTAACATTCTCTTTGAGAATAGTCAATACAGCACAAGTTGAAGTTTAGAGTAAAAGTCAGTATCTTATCTGTGATATTTGTATTTGTATTTTTGCACAGTTCTTTACGCTGTTTTTATTTATATCTTGAATTTTTCTGTTGATGTTGATCATCACCTTGTTTGTTTCCATTACCATAGTTTGACACCCAATAGCCGATGTATTTTTCGTGCTGGGGTGTCGTTAAACATTCATTCATTCATTCATTCATTCATTCATTCATTCATTCATTCCGTCTGAAGGAGGACTGCCACGTTATTTTGGATGTCAGTACAGACGCGAAAAACCTTTCTACAGCTATTCCGTGAACAAAGGGGCGTTTGAAGTTAAAGTTTGTTTTGTTTAATAACACCGCTAGAGCACAGTAACCATCGGCTATTGAATGTCAAACATTTGGTAATTATGACGTATAGTCTTCAGAAAGAACCCACTACATTTATCCATTAGTAGCAAAGTATATTTTTTATGCATTTTCCTACAGGCAGGACAGCAAATACCACGGCTTTTGATATAGCAGTCGTGGTGCACTGGTTATAACGGGAAAACACCATTTAAAGAGATGACTCCATCTAGCTTCGAATGCACACACGGAAAGAAAAGAAAGAAATGTTTTATTTAACGACGCACTCAACACATTTTATTTACGGTTATATGGCGTCAGACATATGGTTAAGGACCACACAGATTCTAAGAGGAAACCCGCTGTCGCCACTACATGGGCTACTCTTCCGATTAGCAGCAAGGGATCTTTTATTTGCGCTTCCCACAGGCAGGACAGCACAAACCATGGCCTTTGTTGAACCAGTTATGGATCACTGGTCGGTGCAAGTGGTTTACATCTACCCATTGAGCCTTGCGGAGCACTCACTCAGGGTTTGGAGTCGGTATCTGGATTAAAAATCCCATGCCTCGACTGGAATCTGAACCCAGTACCTACCAGCCTGTAGACCGATAGCCTGCCACGACGCCATCGAGGCCGGTTGCACACACGGATATGCATACAATTATACACTGAACAACAAAATAAATTCATTTATTTTCTTTAATTTTATGTACAATTTTTTAGTTTGAATCCCATTAATTTTTGTTTGTGTCTATTAAAATTAATACCAATGCCTTGTTCACTTACTGACTTAATTTTGCATCGAAATATTCGCGTTTCTTTTACTGTATATTTGAAGCAATGATTTTAAAGTATTTCACGGTTACTCAAATTACTTTAATGAGGAAGTACCTCTAAAGTAATAAGCGCCAAAGGAAATGTTTTATTTAACGACGCACTCAACACATTTTATTTACGGTTATATGGCGTGAGACATATGGTTAAGGACCACACAGATATTGAGAGAGGAAACCCGCTGTCGCCACTTCATGGGCTACTCTTTTCGATTAGCAGCAAGGAATCTTTTATATGCACCATCCCCACAGACAGGATAGTACATACCACGGCCATTGTTACACCAGTTGTGGAGCACTGGCTGGAACGAGAAATAGCCCAATAGATCCACCGATGGGATCGATCCTAGATCGACTGCGCATCAAGCGAACGCTTTACCACTGGGCTACGTCCCGCCCCAAACGTCATAGATTACCCTAGTTTCGACCCAAGATTTTTATGCCAATTTTAGAGGCACCCCAACACATTTCAGTCACAATGGTACCCGACACACTGATACCAGTTCAATTCAAGTTACGCGACTTTTCTGACCAGATGGAACAAATTTGTCCGAACAATGGCAAAAATGACCATCGACCAATCCCTAAATGACAAGACTGAGCTTATAAAAAATTAATAAAATGTTTGTAGGTTTTTTTGTGTTTGTTTGTTTTTTTGTTTGTTGTTGTTGTTTTTTTGTTTTGTTTGTTTGTTTGTTGTTTGTTTGTTGTGGTTTTTTTTTTTTTTTTTTTGGGGGGGGGGGGGGTTGTGTGGGTGTGTTTTTTGTGTGTTTTTGTGTTGTTGTTGTTGGGGGTTTTTTTTGGGTTGTTTTTTTTTGGGGGGGGGGGTTGTTTGTGTGTTTGTTGTTGTTTTTCGTTTGTTAGTTTGTGGGTTTTATAACAATATTTAATTTGTAGCCACTTGAGCTCTCTGATATTATAAGGAATTGCTCAGGCGTGCTGTACCAACATCTACAAGAGAGACAAGGACAGACATGTGGAGATGAACGATCGCTAATGTTATAAGTCTGTAGATATTGTCAGAATGGGAACAAAAAAGCTGAGGACAAACGAGAGAATCACAATGCCGTATATCAGTCAAGTAGAAACTACATGTATATGTGAAAGAGTGGTGGTGAGGCACATGCTATAGCGGAGGTACAAGCACATTTGTGGTGCCTCAAACTGGAGGCACAAGCACTTTGGGCTGTATGTGCCTTCAGAATAAATAAATAAATAATACAAACAAATAAACGAACGAATGAATGGAACGAACGAACGAACGAACGAACGAACGAACGAATGAATGAACGAACAATGAATATTTGATATGTGTCCAACATATTTATAATAAATGTGACGTTTGGTTTAACGAAGTAGACAAGAAATCTGCTACCGCCGCACGGCTACTGTTATCACCAATAGATATTTACTACCAACAGGATACTGAAGATAGCACGTACCACAACGTTGAAAGAGGAAAAACCCGAAGGGTCCATAAAGGACTATCGATCTTACAATCAGCCACTGACCTCGGTGGCGCTGTGGTTAAGCCATCGGACTACATGCTGATAGGTACAGAGTTCGCAGCCCGGTACCGGCTCCAACCCTGAGCGAGTTCTTAATAGGCATAATATATATTTTTAAGAACATACAAAAAAAGAAAAAAAAGAATAAGCAAATAAAAACACCCCACCTCTAAACTAGCTGACAGGCACCGTCATAAGACATAAAAGGCTCGGTGAGGAGCCCACAATTAACAAATAATTACAAATTATTGGCGCGCCCATCAATCACCAGTGACAATCGTAATATACAGCCACCAGGCTGAATTCTTCCCGCCTCCACAGACAGAATGGCGCTGAAGAGCTCCAAACGATGACAAAAAGTACCTCACTCGCCGAAGAGCGCATTTGCGCTTGTCATTCAGGCCGGATAAGCGAGGATAACTTCATATTAGTTCCAACTTGTTTTTATCGTAAATCCATTGAAGTTAGATTGGGCTTCTGCTTTGCGCTTATCGTGTACACTGATATGTAATATGCGATGTTTTCGGGCTGTCCGCGAATTATCTCGACAACGACGTCGCTAATTAACTTCAGCGTGTGTAACTCACTGCGTGAATGGATCGCCAAATGTAACGGAGGAGATAGGTGGAAGATAACAAAGCAGATAGAATTTTTCGAGTTTCTCATCTCGCAATGTGTCAGCTTGTTTGTTCCGTCTCCGTCAGGCGGAGTCAGTCTACTACCATACTGTGTCTGGTTGTTGGGGGAGGGAATCTTATCGCTATATTCACTGTGTCTGGCTGTGTCTTTTTATGTCTGTATGTCTGTATTGTCTGGCTGTGTGTTTCTCACCGTCTGATTCTTTGACTGCTTCTCTCTATATCCATCTCTCCCTCTCCGTAAATCTCTCTCTCTCTCTCTCTCTCTCTCTCTCTCTCTCTCTCTCTCTCTCTCTCTCTGTCTCTCTCTCTCTGTATCTCCCTATTTCTCTCTCTTTTTCTCTCGGTCTTTCGCTATCCCTCTGTTGCTCTCTCTCTCTCTCTCTCTTTCTCTCTCTCTCTCTCTCTCTCTCTCTCTCTCTCTCTCTCTCTCTCTCTCTCTCTCTCTCTCTCTCTCTCTCTCTCTGTGTCTTTCTCTGTGTGTCGGTCTATCTCTGTCTGTCTCTCTCTCTATCTGTCTCTGTCTGTGTCTGTCTGTCTCTCTCTCTCTCTCTCTCTCTCTCTCTCTCTCTCTCTCTCTCTCTCTCTCTCTCTCTCTCGCGCGCGCGCGCTCTCTCTCTCTCTCTGTGTGTGTGTGTGTGTGTGTTGTCTGTATTTGTGTGTATGTCTATCTCTCTGTATGTCGCTAACAGTATTTACAGGTGTTTTTCGTGTTATTAGCCAGTCGATTACTTTAATTTCTCGCCGTATAGGTACGACTATACCAAATAAAATCCCATAGGCGATTATGTTAACATTTGTGTTAAAAAACACTATATGCAATGTATCAACCAAACTATGACCCATAAATATCAGTACTACAGCCCCTACCACAAAGTATTAACTGAAGAAAATGGTACCTTTCATGGCTCATTTTCGGTATAACCAGATGTTTTTACAACACCCATAATTTCGGACAAAATTTGAGTACTTTTTTTTTTACAGGTATGCCATACATGTTCCAAGCACAAAGCTACTTGACACAGTGGTAGTAGATGAAATAAAATTACATACATTTTTAGCTCAGATACAACTATTTTTGTTTACCACCAACACACTCACATTTATAACCAATCACTGGACTTGTGGTGTTAACTTCTCTATCAAAAGTTCGGTGCACCTCGAACTTTGACCCAGCCGGAAATGATTTGGTTTAGTGCTACCTAAAGTATTTCAATAACAATATTATACTACTTTAGCCTTTCAAGGTTGTCTTTCCCTAATTCGGGCATTTCGTTGTTCGAAATTGCAGCTTTATAAAGTAAATATACTATGAGAGTATGTATTTGTACAATTATCTATTCCCAATAAATTGATATACTTTTATTTCGTGTACAATTATTTATACTAAAGGTTAAAAAACCCAGGCGGTTCCAAGAGTAGGGGGACCAGTCCCATAAGCGTACGAGACGGAGGGGAGGTGGGGGGTGGGGGTGGTGGGGCAGGGGGCGCAATAGTGCACGGCGCACATTAAGTCAATACTTTTCTTAATAAGCAGGGCCTCTATTTAGCAAATTTAAAATGGCGGGGAAATGTTTTATGTTGTCTTTGGAATTTATTTTGTTAATAATGATACAAGTACTTCAATATGGATTTAGTGAGTACGGTAGGTTATACATTTTTGGTTTGTGTGTCAATTTGTTGCACTATTTCTGTTTGAGAAAGGGTGGAAAAATGGTGCCACAAGTTTTGAATACCAGCTATATAGAGGATATGTAACAATATTCGAACGTAGAAAGAACCACACTTTTTACGTCCCTTAGGAATAGGGGCGGCAAATATCATAAATAAACGGGGGGGGGGGGGGGAGCAGAAACCTTTCTACAGCTTCTGTAAATAAAGGGATGTCTGAATGCTAACACGGATATAAATAGAATAATATTTCAAGCAAGGAACTGGAAGTATTTAGCAGAAATATTGCTCAAATTGCCTTTAAAATATTACTAACCATTTCAACTTATTTTCGTGCTTATATCCAATTAAGGTTCAAGCACGCTGTTCTGGGCACACACCTCAGTTATCTGCGCTGTCTGTGGGTTAGATCAAAATGCTAGGGGGCACTACTTTTTATAAACAAATGAAGATTTGTATGCTATTTTCTGGAGTAAAACAACTGCAACTGTCCGCCCTGCCCCCAAGAGGGTACGGCCCTGTAGTTGTTAGTTGGTTAGTGATTAGTGAGAGAGAAGAGAGTGTAGTGGCCTTACACCTAACCATTTCAAGCTTCAGCGTGTTTTCCTGTTTAGAGTGTTCTCCCTTGATTAATCGTGTGCGGTAAAACCGTGGATGGTAATTTACTAAGAATTTCCGAAAAATGTTTGAAAAGAACATGAGAACATGTTTGGGATAATTGGTTAATAATGGAATCGCTCAGCATATAAAAATTAAACAGAGAAAATATTGTTTTACCACTTCGGAACGTAAATTATAATCTACGTGTTTCATCTACCTCTGTCTCGGAATATTTCGCGCCAAAATGCATCACGTGCACACATCGCGTAAAGACGTGTCTGTGGCACGCGACTTGACGTTCTGTTCGCCTGCTTGACTGGAAAGTGTCGACAGATCTTCTCACACGCGACTTGTTTGTGGTTAATGTTGTTGGGTGGTTTTTGTTTTGGAAATTTGGCGAGTTGCTCTTTTATGTTGAAGGTTTCTATAGACAGAATAAATCCCCATTGCTAATAGCAGGCGCGTGTGCAGGGAAAGGAAGTTTTGGGGGTTGACCCCACCCCCTGCTCTTGCATTAATATATATATATATATATAAACTTCTCTCGTTATAATATAGACCCCCTCCCTGAACAGATGTAACATTTTGAAATTCTATGTCAAAAGTCCATGCCATACAGGGTCGTACCCTCGGGTGGGGTGGGCAGCGGATGCAGTTGCCCCCCCCCCTCTCCCCCACACACACCGAGAATCTCACTTTTTTTTACTCCAGAAAATAGCATACACATCTCAGGGTTTAATTTGTGTAGTGTTTCATTTGTTTATAAAAAGTAGTGCCGCCCCCCCCCCCCCAGGATTTTCATCAGGGTACGGCCCTGCTATACATAATTATACTCAACAAAATTCACTAGGCCCTAAAGGTCAGTTGATTTTTGTTGGCATTTTTATTTATGTGTTCCAATAAGTACTCGACAACTGGTGTAACAAAGGCCGTGGTATGTACTATCCTGTATGTGGGATGGTGCATATAAAAGATCCCTTGCTGCTAATCGAAAAGAGTAGCCCATGAAGTGGCGACAGCGGGTTTCCTGTCTCAATACCTGTATGGTCCTTAAAGGAAACATGTCACGTGACCTATATTTGGCACCAACCATGTACAATTAATTATAAATTGAATCACCTAAAAAAAATTAAAAAAGAAAAATTAATTACTTAAAATATCTCCGTAAAAAACCCTGAGATATGAACTCTTAGCGGAAATTGCCGATCTTTAATGAGCAGGGCAATCACGAGGTCCGTGACGTCAAAGACGCGTCGCTTGATCTGAAGCCTTATACTTAAAGGAAACATGTCACGTAAACCATATTTGGCACCAACCATGTACAATTAATTATAAATTGAATCACCTAAAAAAAATAATTATAAAAAATTAATTACTTAAAATATCTCCATAAAAGAACCCCAGATACGAGCTCTTAGCGGAAATTGCCGATCTTTAATGAGCAGGGCAATCACGAGGTCCCTGACGTCAGAGACGCGTCGCTTGATCTGAAGCCTTATACTTAAAGGAAACATGTCACGTAAACCATATTTGGCACCAACCATGTACAATTAATTATAAATTGAATCACCTAAAAAAAATAATTATAAAAAATTAATTACTTAAAATATCTCCATAAAAGAACCCCAGATACGAGCTCTTAGCGGAAATTGCCGATCTTTAATGAGCAGGGCAATCACGAGGTCCCTGACGTCAGAGACGCGTCGCTTGATCTGAAGCCTTACACTTAAAAGCATTAGACCGTACCACTCATAAAGAATCTAAGACTTGCACAGCTTACCAAAACAATGAGTGTTCGTTCGCAAAACGTTTTGCCGTATCAATATGAGCTGTTAGTAAATGAAGAAAGACACACATTTACTTACAACAGTGATACTGAAGAAAAAACGGATAGCGAGTCGGAGGGTGGAGAAACTGATAGTGCCAGACCAGACCGGTCGACCAATTTACAGCCCAGAGCCCGAAAGTAACCCGGAGACAAAACCAAAACTCGGATGCTAATGCCGAGGTGTATACTGTTCATATTTAGCATAAAGATACACCTCGATATGATGTATTTAAATATGTAAAAAATATAAATGTAGGACAAACATTTTTGGGTTTTTGTTTTTTTAGAAAATATCGCATTTTTTATGTTCGGGCTGTACATAATGAAATCTGTATGCACAGTGTAAACAAACGCTCTAATTTACGACAAGGCGCTTCACTTTCATTAACCTGGCTTGTAAAACAACATAAATGACTTGAGAGTATAATCAACTTTTAAACTAAATATATTTCTATTTGCATCAATAGAACGAAATGGGGTTATAGTATTTTTCTCTCATAAAAAATAAGTAGCATATTATTAGGCCTATTGGTAGGGTGCGTTAGAGTAAAAACGACCACTCACGATACCCAAGTGATAATTTTCTTTTCTTTGGTACTACGTAATTGGTCAGTTTGGTAATTTTAGATGGGAAAGTCTACTTAATCAAGGGTTTTACAGCATTATTTACAGTAATGAAGCAGGGAGGCTGATAATGTCCATTAACATTGTACTATAGTCGCGACAGGTTACGCCACAATACCCTGTAATCTTAAAAAAACTGGCACGTATTTTGTACGCATGTCTAGACCGTGGTAATCACTTACCTGGTCGATACCCTGCAATATACACCTGCCAATCAGGAATCACATATGCAGGCCACGGAAAGAAAGGACCAATTAACTAAAACAACACTCCGATTCTCAAGTCAGCCCGTGGATGAAACATAATAGTTATTTCGACACCGACAGTAGTGGGGTTTTTTGTATTGAACTTCGTGTTGCTTTGGGGCTTCGGGCGATGAGGAACGTTTTTGTAACGTATTCCGCCCGAAGATTAAAAACATTATTTAAAATTATTATTGTTTTCTACACGTTTTTTAAAAACATATTTAAATACATCGTACTGAGATGTATCCTCATGCCAAATCCCATGTTTGTATATGCCATATTTAATTACTTATTGACGTTTCCTTCTTCGGACGGTGAATACAGATTTTGTTATGTAGGCCTACAGCCCTAACATGAAAAATCTTTTTTTTTCCAAAAAAATAAATAAATAAAAATGTCTACATTTTTGTTTTAACATATATAAATACATCATGCTGAGGTGTATCTTTGTGCCAAATATGTACAATGTACACCTCGGCATTCGCAATCGAGTACTGTTTTTGTCTCCGGGTAACGTTCGGGCTCCGGGCTGTAAATAGGCTGACACCAAAGTACTATTTGGTATTGGTGTCCAATCTTTTCTTTTGCGATAAAATACACGCGTCTTTCTTCGGATACAATCCTTTGGAAAACCATAAAAAGACAATCCCGATCGTTTAAACTGTTTATTTTTACACCCAAAGGCCGCGCAGTACGGCACTGTTGGACTGAAAAGATCGTAAGCCCTTAACTCCATATATAAACAGTTAACAACAATAGAAGAGTACAGCGGCTCTTACGTCACTTCCCTTTTTTCCGAACGCTCACGAAGAAATATGCATAAATCGTACTTTGATACTGATTAGCGTAATTTCTTCATTTTAAGTTAACTACACGTATTTTATTGTTATAAAGTTATTTGTATATTATTTTTATATCATTTTGCTTTTAAAATGAGCTATAATATGGTCTCGTGTCATGTTTCCTTTAACCATATGTCCGACGCCATATAACCGTAAATAAAATGTGTTGAGTGCGTCGTTAAATAAAACATTTCCTTCCTTCCTTCATTTAATTGCCATGGTTTATAGTCCTTAGCTGTTAGGTTAGTGCATATAGTTTACTGCAATAGGCCTACTGGTCTTTGCGCATTCACAATATACATGTAAATAACATAAATATAGAATATTATACGAGTTTTCGCTAGATATCATTTTTACGAAACGAGTGAACTTCCCAAGGTATCTGACCGAACGAAAGTGAGGTCAGATACCTTGGGAAGTTCACGAGTTTCGTAAAAATGATGTCTAGCGAAAACGAGTGTGGTATTTTATTTATTACCTACCTTCAAACAATTGAATATTTGTCATAAAAAATAGAAATTCCTGCATTTCGAATATGTAAACATTTTACACTGTGGCGGAATAATATCACAAGACTGTGCACTACGGTATGTCCCAAAGGTCGCCGCTTAACGAAATAGTTTGTTCTACTTCCGGGTTTTTTTAATTCCATATTTCGTCCCCAAACCAGTTCGCTACCTGTCTGGTCGTCCCAGTTTTACATATATACATGTATATTTTTATTACAGAAAAAAATGGCACAAATGGTGTGCGTGATGGTTATGAAATATGTTTTAAATTACATGCATTTTAAAATTTGGTAGGCATGTGTAGTTTATGTGTACGTGATTTTTTTGTTTTTTGTTTCTTTGTTTGTTCTTTGTGGTGGAAGGGTTTGTGGTTGTTATTTTTGTTTTACCCCTGACGATTTGGGCGGTTCATGAAAGGAAATAAAAGAACAGACTTATTTTATTTTAGAACACTGGATTACGTCTTAATTCATTCTTCAACCATATCTACTTCAATGTGGACTCGCAAATTGTGTATTATGATTTAGAACAATTTAATTGCATTGACCAGACGTTGAACTCCCAGTATTCAGTGACGCATCATGGGGGCAAATAAGTATTGGGGAAGACGGGTATTACACGTGGGGCGAACAAAAAAAATTGGGGACGAACTGTTCTGGGGAGAAGTGACTTGGGGCGGAACATTTGGTACCACTTTAATCTAGGTCAACACATGTTTGAACGGACGACAATACGAATATTAACTAGAAGTATTTAATTAATTAACATATAATTCAAACGATGATATGTGTGTAAATACAAAAGTAAGTTTTTATAACTCTGAACATTTCTTCTGATAAATTTAGTCAAGTTTTTGACGCTTTTGCGAAGGCTGGGAAATGTGTTCCAACGTAATTTTTCATGAATGAAAAAAAAGTCCCGGTAGTCTTACTGTCCAACCAATCATAATAGCCTTGCTTCATTGTCAACCAATGAAAAGACGTACATCCGGTACGACCTTCGTGGTGCGTACCGTATTTGTACGACACCGCTATACGTTGACCAAGTGGGTGATAAAATGAAATACGGCGGTATATGAACAAACAGTCATACAAAAATTACCAATCATAAAAAAGACATACACTAAGTCTGACCTGATATCTAAATTATAAGCCTCCAAAAGACGCCTGTTACATGCACAATTAATTAATTAAACATATACATAAATATTTTCGTGTTACGGAGAAGCTTTAGATGTATAATATATTATTCCTTTGTTGAAATGCTTTTAAAACTAAATAACTAAATTTCTTAATACCTGAGCATTATTATTGTTACACGAGTCAATGAATTTGAACATACTTATTTTCTAAAATGTGGTATATACTTTTTTCGTATACTATCATACAATGAACAGACAAAATGATATTCATCCTCTATGTCATTACATATATGACACTTTCTGTCTTCTAATAAAATGGGGTTAGGCTTATTCCATCTTCCTGTTTTCAACCGATAATATATTATGTGATGCTACACGAAGTCTAATTAATGCAGATCTAAATTTCTCAACATAACCATAATCCAAATATTACATGCACAGCTAATATATAAATTGCATTTGAATATAGTTGTAAATGTTCCACTGTGACAGAGAATAATACATGTGTGGCCGTTAGATACCATTTATCTCACAACGAGTTGTTTTAAAATGTATCTAACGAGCGAAAGCGAGTTTGAAACGTTTTGAAACAACGAGTTCTCAGATAAATGGTATCTAACGGATACGAATGTATTATTCTATTTCATACATATCCTAAAAAAAAAAACATGTTGTAAGCAAATTTTAACATATTTTTCAACTAAACTTTATTTACAGCCGTTGGACTTTTAGCTGACTTACGCGTTACCGACACATAATTGCCAGATTAACTATACATCACAGTGTAATCGATTTCCACCGTGCTGTTTTTTTTATTGGACGTATGGCATTGGTGATCTGGTCATCACCTAGGAGCAGCCAGTCGTATGTCTTGAAATAGTTAATCCACGTACGTGTGTAAACAACTATGTGTTATCAAAAATAGCGTATGTTTTTTTTTTTACCAACGAGTGTGTAAGAAAATATCATAACATTGGTAAAAGCTTACAAAAAGGTCTACTGGCACTTAATTACTTTTGTTAAGTATACAATTACCTACAAGAAAATGGCGTGTCAGCAGCACATGGGCCAACTCCACGAAATGGCAAAAGAGGGGAAAAGGACACTTGAATAATTTAGCACCTGTCGCGGTTGGAGAGACAAGGACTGGGATGTGGAGGTGGACAGCGAAAGAAGTTGAAAGATAGGAGGAGTTGCCAGATCGGGAAGAAATGAGATGGAATTCAAAAGAGAGAAAGGAAAGGTGCCAGTGGGATAATAAATAAATAAATAAATAAATAAATAAATAAATACAAATAATAATTTTGCGGGTTCCACAAGTGTACGAGACAGGGTTGAACGGGGGAGGAGCAAATCCCTAAATTTGAGCAAAGACGATAGGGATATTCGTGTAAAATGTTCAAACCTGCAGCCTCTTTACGATGTGTATTTCCATTATTCTACACCCAATAGCCGATGTATTTTTCGTGCCGGGGTGTCATTAAACGTCTATCCTATTCTATTCCATTATTCTACACCTAATAGCCGATGTATTTTTCGTGCCGGGGTGTCATTAAACTTCTATCCTATTCTATTCCATTATTCTACCCGTAGAATTAGTTGTAATCCATGTAATAATGCGCAGTGATTCGTTTGCAAACCTATATAGCTGTTTGGCAGTAATGCTAATAGACGAGTAGATGTTGTTATCCAGATGCGGGCATTTTCGTTTAATTCGGGCCAAAACCAGCCTGACCCCCCCCCCCCCCCCCCCCTCCCGAACAAAAATGGGAGCCCGCATGCCTATGGCGGAGACTGGTCATAGACGTACGAGCTTCCATTTTTGTAGGGGAAGGGTACAGACTGATTTTTACTCAAATTAATCGAAAATGCCGAATCTGGATAACACATGGCAATTTAGTTTGTTTTTGTTTAACGACACCACTAGAGCACATTGATGTATTAATCATCGGCTATTGGATATCAAACATTTTGTAATATATATTTTTTTACCCAAAGTCATGACATGACACAAGATTGCCGCAGGGTATTATTCTTAACGTCAAGAAAATCCATAAAACGAGGATTGATAATAGATTTAAGAAAGTGTAGTTATAACGTTAAATTAACAAAAACACGTTTTTGTAAAAAAAAGAGAAGGTATGTAATAAATACAGAACTTCACATACGTTGTTTTTACTTGTTTTATTTTGCGTAAGAACATACCACTCGACCGCATCTTGTCTTTTTCATTTTCCGACGAACCCAGAGGAACAATGTGTAGAGGACACACGAATGTAAATTAGTAGAATGAATGAATGAATGTATGAATGCATGAATGTTTAACGGCACCCCAGCACGATAAATACATCGGCTATTGGTAAATTAGTAGAATTCAAATAATATAGCAGAAGTAGCAGAATTGGTAAACAAAAAAGCTTATCTTTTTAAGCAGTATTAATTTTGACGTAATCATTCATTCATTCATTCATTCATTCATTCTTTCATATATTTCCTCTTTTTTTCTTCTATTTTTGCGTGAAATGCTAACTAGTATTTTGTAGAAGATATTTCAAAAGGTGACGTCTGTTCGTAGTGACGTTGATTGAAACTGTTGACAGCGGACTTCGGATGTTTGTGTTTTTCTTTTTGCACTAAAAGAGTAAAGATATATTTAACAAAAACAAGGTAACTTTGTAGGTGGAGTCATTTCCTTCTGTGCGGAAATGACGTTTCGACCAGAATCAGTACTTGTTCTGAACCTGCTTACTTCAAGATGTACCAAACTGATACTTTCACAGAATAATCGAGCGAAAGTCGATATTTTAGCCCCCCCCCTCCCCCCCCCCCCCCCCCCCCCAAAAAAAAAAAATAAAAAAATAAAAATAATAACATAAATAAAATATTAAAATAATAATAATAATTATAATTATAATAATAATAAATAAAAAAAAAAAAAAATATATATATATAATAATTTTAAAAATCGGTTTAATATTTATTTAATTTTAAGAAATTAGATTTTATATTTTGTTTATATATAAACTGGACTAACATGGGATCAAGCAAAAAGCCTGGTTTTAAGGGTATTAGTTTTAGAGAGATTCTGCTTTATATTGATGTTTAAAAAGGAGCCGTGATCAAAGTCTGGTGTCAAGAATGACATATTTTAAAACATATTTCACTTGTTTCATATTTGCATTACAATATGGAGGTATATGTCCTAGGAAGCCCCCTGTTATATCGGTTTTGAGAGAATTCCTGTTTTCGAATATGCGATCATATATAACTGTTCATTCAGTTTTACGAGATGCCGAACAATGTAGGCACATATTGTCAGGCAGAATTATATATTTTTTAAAGTCTACTAACGAGCTATGTTCAGCTTGTAGTGGTCATGGATGGCCTGTTATTCATAAAAGATACAGCTGTTGCTGAAATTTATTTTTTATAGTGCTAGTGAATTTTACAATTTGTAATTTTAAAAAGGTTCTTTTAAAAAAATGGGAGAAATGGTTCATATAACGATACATATTTTTATGGTGTCAGACATATGGTTAAGGACAACACGGGTAATGGAAAAGGAAACCCGATGCCGCCACGCATTGCCGGGCTACTCTTTTCGATTAACAGCAAGGGATTTGTTTTATATGCATACAGGACGGTACATATCACGGCCTTTGTTATACCAGTTGTGGAGCACTGGCTGAAACAATAAAAAAAAACCCAACCCAAATCAAATAAGCCCACCGTTGGGGATTGATCCTTGACCGATCGCGCATCAGGCTAGCGCTTTACCGCTGTTCTCACGTCCCGCCCCACGTATACATTACAAATATATGTGCATAATAATTCCGAAAGCAATATTCACAACAGTATTATATGTTCACAAAATAAAGAGTTTACTGCTATTCCTGTTATTTATTGTGATTACCCCAACCTCCCTGGCGACTGCTCGTCCTTGTAATGCCTCCACCACTCACACAGTTTTACCGTTTTCAGTGGTAAAAGATCGACAATAAACGCGATATCGTCGTTCACGCCTCTCTATTATTTTTTCCAATCGCTTTTTCCCACTGGCAAACAAAAAGTGTTTTTCTTAATTTCCTGACCACGCATGGCCTCATCAAGTCTATTGACACACTTATCGCTGTATGCAAAAGAAATTACATATCTCTTGCCGTTTCAGGAAATATTTCCCATAAAAGCCTTTTCTTTACGCCGAACCGATGACAAAACACCGATAACCTTCCTATTTAACTGCAATATTCAATTTCCTAACGTCAATGATAAATGGCCAATAGCTAAGGTTAAATTCGCCATCGCTCCCAAATTGCCACGAAAATCGGTGCATAATCGGCGTTCGCACTCTAATAAACCGCCAATGAAATTTCCTTGAGTGTGATAAAAACCCGAGAGTTGTCTTTCAGAATATTGATGCTGCTTTATCAGTTTAAAATGCCAATTTTGGCATATCCCTCGATGATCAACTTTGTACCTTTTTGTCACCGGGGCCTTAGGAAATTTCCTGGCAATTGTGGCGAAAATTATCGTCTTTTACTTGAGTGATCGCCAAGCAGACCGATCACAATGCCCGGGAGAGCGGCCGGCGAAGAAGAAAACTTCAAGCCTTTTGGTAATTTACTGTTGATGATCAATAATTGAAAGACAGATCTGAAATTGCTTCGAATTGCCGAGGCTCGTGCGTTGCACGTGCATCCTGTCCTCGTGTCGGGAGCGATCTTTAGCACTTTCTACTTAATCACAGTAGATGACTTTCGTCTCAGCCTAATCACAATGGGTGATTTTTTTAGTCCCATCCCACTTAATTCGAAACCCCGCGTTTACTGTCCATACAAAATCTACGTAAAAACCGACACGAGTTCATTGCCATCAACCACAGATGTAAATTTGAACTCCCTACAATTTCTGTTTCCTGACGGTTCTGTCGAGAAAATTAATGACAGATTAGAATCGTTAACAGTTTAATACTTTAAGATTACTCGAGATAATCGACTCCAATCATTTCTGATAAATTTCCTGCGTAATCCATAATGATATCTTCTTTTGTTCTTTAATGAAGTAGCTGGGGTAATGGCTTAAAGGGATTATTCCAAGAGTGTTGTCATTGTTAAGAAGTTGTCGACTAACAGAGACGTTTTGATGACTAAAATTGCACATTAAATACATTTGTATGCATGAAATATTAGTGGCTGTATCTGAAATGTGTTTCTGATCGTTCTAGTTTTTGTATTAGGTAAATCTTCATTTTATATCCTGATGTATATGTTTTTCATACGTACGAAATTATTGGGAGACGAAATCCAGTTTTTGCCACTTAAAATCCATTAGGATGAACATAAAGACATTGGATATATGATTTATATACTAAACAAGAAATTATATTAATAGTCCGTCCCATCATTCTGGGTTTTTTGTTTTTTGTAAATAACTTCAGTTTGGTTTAACGTAAGAAAAAATTAAAAGTATTTAGCATTTTCGAAATAACCCCCCCCCCCCCAAAAAAAAAACCCCCACAAAAAAACAACAAAAAAAACAACAACAAACAAACAACAACAAAAAACCCAACTATTTTTGTGTGCAATTTACAAATCAATCGGCTCAGAAATAAATAACTTGTAGTAAATTCCATAGAATTGAAAAAAGGCGTTCGCTGTGGGATGGACTATAAGTATGTAATTTTAGTCGTTAAAAGATTTGATTAGCTCGAAACATCTTATAATGGACAGTCTCTTTGATTATCATCTGGGGGCGGGACGTAGCCCAGTGGTACAGCGCTCGTTTGATGCGCGGTCGATCTGGGATCGATCCCCGTCGTGGCCCATTGGGCTATTTCTCGTTCCAGCCAGTGCACCACGACTGGTACATCAAAGGACATGGTATGTACTACCCTGTCTGTGGGATGGTGCATATAAAAGATTCCTAGCTGCTAATCGAAAAGAGTAGCCCATGAACTTTCCTCTCTCAATATCTGTGTGGTCCGTAACCATATTCTGACGCCATATAATCGTAAATAAAATGTGTTAAGTGCGTCGTTAAATAAAACATTTCTTTCTTTCTTTGATTATCATATTATTATATACTGAGCGAAAAAGGAAATACCCCGTATACAATCCTTTATAGTGTAAACATATGAAATTAATTAAAACCGAAAATCTGTCCTTTGGAAAGTCAATTAGCTGAAATCACAAAATCTCCCACCAAAATATCACTGAATACGAATGGACAGGATAGCACATACCACAAAAGCAATTGAATTAAAAATATTATGATATCAATCATAAATTGATGATCTTTTTAGTTACTAGTATATTAAAAACTAATATAAAATTATTTTATTTTCGTGTTTAAAGGCACCACTAGAGCACATTGATTTATTAATCATCAACTAGATGTCGGCAGTTAAATCACATCTGTATCACGTCTACACGATAGTCGCATTTAAAACATGTTGAAACAAAATTTTGAAACTAGATATATAGTATAATATACATTTTAATATTATACCGGTGTAGGTTACATGTAAGCTAAAAGTTAAAGTTTGTTTTGTTTAACGACACCACTAGAGCATATTGATATTTTAATCACAAGTTAAACATTTGGTAATTCTGACATTTAGTAATTCTGAAAACCGCTACATTTTCCCAACAGTAGCAAGGATTTTGTATATGCACCATCCACAAACAGGATAGTACATACCACAAACTTTGATAAACCAGTCGTGCATCTGTATCGGGTATGCGACAGTAAGATTTGAAACAAGATTATGAAAGAAAGGTAAAGTTTGTTTTGTTTATTGACACCACTAGAGCATATTGATTTACTAATCATCGGCTATTGGATGTCAAACATTTGGCAATTCTGACATATAGTTTTAGAGAGGAAACCGCTACATTTTTCCATTAGTAGCAAGGTGGGTTTTTTTTTAACTATCCCACAAACAGGCTAACACATACCATAGCCTTTGATATATCAGTCGTACATCTCTGATACGACAGTAACATTTGAAACGAGATTGTGAATGGAAACCCTCAAATTAAATATAATATTATATAATATACATACAATGTACATGCATTTGTATTATAATTTATACCGGTGTGGGTTTCATGTAAGTAGACTGGTATATATTAGTACTGCCTGAGTGGTGTGCCTTTAATACATTTCTACGGTGAGTTCTAGAGGACTATGGATCAATCCTTATCAACAGAACTGTTGGGTTTCCATCACTTTAATCAGTGTTTCGTTACCGATATATCAATGGATATTGCATTAAAGGAACAGACTCTAGTTTTTAAACACTAAGGCGTATTTTTACCTAGACCCTAGTTTCAACCTGTAAAATGGACACTAAGTTTGGTTAATTTACAAACCTGTAACAAATTTGGATACAACAGAGTGAAACAAGAATCTGTGACGTTGAAATACCCTTAAAAATAGACTAAAACAAGACTCCATATCTGTTACTTTTCAGACGCACGTGCGTTTTTAAAAATATGAAGAAAAACCAACATTTTATGCTATTTGAAACACCAGGATAATAAGAAACACTTTGGTTGTACGGAAATGGATAATCTAAACAATAAAATATAAGTAATGTTTGATATCAGTGATCATAAACGGCTTAGTAGTGAAAAATGTGTCTTAGTGATTAAAAACTAGGGTCTGTCCCTTTAAATTTATTTATCTTTTCTGTGTATAATGAAACGATCGAATGACACCAATTGACAGCTCAAAAACATTTAAATATGATATATTAGTTGTGAATGCCATAAATAATTTCTCTGTCACATTATATCAATCGGTGTCTTTAGGTGACACGTATACAGATATACAAATTCATTTTATTACAAACGTGTTGTTTGTGATACAAAACTTCTATAGCCATCTGTGCCTCTCCATATTCATAATGACCGTAAAAAAAGAGAAATATTATTTTCATCAAAAGTCACGGGAAGGTCACAAAAAAAGAAGAAGAAATGTTTTATTTAACGACGCACTCGACACATATTATTTACGGTTATATGGCGTCAGACATATGGTTAAGGACCACACAGATTTTGAGAGGAAACCCGCTGTCGCCACTACATGGGCACTCTTTCCGATTAGCAGCAAGGGATCTTTTATTTGCGCTTCCCACAAGCACGATAGCACAAACCATGGCCTTTGTTGAACCAGTTATGGATCACTGGTTGGTGCAAGTGGTTTACACCTACCCATTAAGCCTTGCGGAGCACTCACTCAGGGTTTGGAGTCGGTATCTGGATTAAAAATCCCATGCCTCGACTGGGATCCGAACCCAGTACCTACCAGCCTGTAGACCGATGGCCTAACCACGACGCCACCGAGGCCGGTTGGGAAGGTCACAAAAGGCATGTGCACGTAATTCGATAGTAAACCACTCGCCTGAGAATGAATGAATGAATGAATGTTTAATGACACCCCAGCACGAAAAATACATCGGCTATTGGGGGTCAAACTATGGTAATGCAAACAAATAAGGTAATGATCAACATCAATATAAAAAGAGTTAAATAAAAACACAGTGTAAAGAACTGTGCAAAAATACAAATATCACAGATAGATACTGACTTTTACTCAAAATGTCAATTTGTGCTGTATTGGCTATTCTCAAAGAGAATGTTACACCCCTGCACCACGGTGAGGTTACAGCACGCGCAGGGGAATGAATGAATGAATGAATGAATGAATGTTTAACGACACCCCTGGACGAAAACTACATCGGTTATTGGGTGTCAAACTATGGTAATGCAAACAAATGATTATCAACATCAATATAAAAAGAGTTAAATAAAAACACAGTGTAAAGAACTGTGCAAAAATACAAATATCACAGATAGATACTGACTTTTACTCAAAATGTCAATTTGTGCTGTATTGGCTATTCTCAAAGAGAATGTTACACCCCTGCACCACGGTGAGGTTACAGCACGCGCAGGGGAATGAATGAATGAATGGATGTTTAACGACACCCCTGGACGAAAACTACATCGGTTATTGGGTGTCAAACTATGGTAATGCAAACAAATGATGATCAACATCAATATAAAAAGAGTTAAATAAAAACACAGTGTAAAGAACTGCACAAATACAAATATCACAGATAGATACTGACTTTTACTCAAAATGTCAATTTGTGCTGTATTGGCCATTCTCAAAGAGAATGTTACACCCCTGCACCACGGTGAGGTTACAGCACGCGCAGGTGAATGAATGAATGGATGAATGAATGTTTAACGACACCCCTGGACGAAAACTGCAAAGGCTATTGGGTGTCAAACTATGGTAATGCAAACAACATCAATATAAAAAGATTTAAATAAAAACACAGTGTAAAGAACTGTGCAAAAATACAAATATCACAGATAGATACTGACTTTTACTCAAAATGTCAGTTTGTGCTGTATTGGCTATTCTCAAAGAGAATGTTACACCCCTGCACTACGGTGAGGTTACAGCACGCGCAGGGTAATGAATGAATGAATGAATGAATGTTTAACGACACCCCTGGACGAAAACTACATCGGCTACTGGGTGTCAAACTGTGGTAAATGCAACAATTAAGTGAGGAACCTCGCCTAAGAAGCCCAGAGAAGTAAAGCGCTCGGCTCGCCAGTACGCTAAGATCTAGGATCGATCCCCGTTGGTGGAGAAATTACGAAGGTTAAGGTCTTAAAACATATTAAAGAAACTATGTTATGGTGTTCCAATTTTGTTTGTTTATATCCTTCAGAACCGTTTGATAACATTCAATTAGTAAAAAAAAAGGGGCGGGGTTTCAGCTATGTGGTGCAGCGCTCGCCCGAGGTGTCATGGGTTCATTGGACAGTCTCTCGACCAACGCCTGAGATGTTTGGGGTGTAGGATCGAACCTTGTCGGTGGACCAAAATTGCTAACCAATGCCACACGACTGGTATGTCTTGTCATGTTTGTTGAAAAGTGAATATAATTTTTTTTTTTTTTTAAATCTGTTCCTGCTAATGGAAAAATCTAACGAATTCCCACTGAAGACTACATTTCAGAACTACCAAATGTTGAACAACTAGTAGCCGATATTTAATAATCAATGTGCTCTAGTGGTGTCGTTAAACAAAACAAAATAAACTCTTGAAAAAAGTTTGGAAAAGCGTGTAAGTAACCAGTTTCGGTGAGCTTTAGCGCTCGGTTCTAAAGCATATCAATATTTATAATCCGACATTTGTGATCCAAATAGATAGCTTTTTATTTGTATTTCTACACTTCAAATGAACATTAAATTGGATGCTATGTAGCAAAGTTTCCCGCACGTGCTTTAAAAACTGTAGCATGAATCAGCCGTAAATATTATTAACTACGTTACCTGTTTTGGTGAGTGAAACTTTTAGTGGTATAGCTTACAGCCTGAACGGGTTTTTTTTGGGTTTTTTGGGGTTTTTTTTATCAAAACATGTTTATTGTTCAACAAAACATGTATTTATAATAATGTATAAAAAGTTTTAAATATATTAAGGCAAATTACAAAATGGAGTCCTTGAGAATCAGTGTTAACAAACAACATTTTTAGAAAACAAGTATCACAATTCTGATGTCTTGCAATGGTGTTATAAGTTAAGCAAATGAATAGTTTTAATGGTAAAAATTTTTGGTTAAAAATATAACATGCATTCAGAGTTTTAATAAATAAATAAACAGACATCCAGAAATATTTTTATGTTAAAACGTATAAGGAATATATATTTTTGGCATGTATCTATGAAACGAGTTTTGTGACAATGACGTGACTTCAATAAAGCATTAGGCCTACAACTTAATGACAGACAAAAATAAGTTTTAAAATATATATATATTTTTTCGAATTACAGTCTTTAACAATCAAGAAAAAAATACGTATTAAGAAATGTACCATATTTATGACAAGGTAATTTCCATCTTGCTTTCTTATCTCGTTTTAACCTAATTTTTATGAATAATTTTATGAATGCGGTGACATTTATTTACTTTTCCCACGCAAAAGTCAACGATGTCAGAAATCTTTAAAAATTTATAGTTTTGATTGCAACTGACGCCACCGAAACAGGTCCCTCACCGAAATAGAGCAACGGGCGATAACTATATCTTACACACAAAACTGTTCATGTGTGAAAATGTGCCGTGGTTTTGTTAGACAAATATTCCTTTCTTTAAAATAAAATTGTTTTGGTTTTAACATGAAAATTAAAACTTTTTTTTTTTAATTATTCACTTAAGAAAAGAAAAAACATCACATCGTGTGAGTTATTTATCCAAATTAACTTCACTTTTATACTAATATCTTCTTACAAAACGCTGTATCAACATCAAAAGACTGTTCCCCGCGGTGGCCATTTTGTTGACAACAAACAACTATATTTATAATTAGCGACCTGTCTGCATTAATTCTACACAGACTTGAACATTTCGAACAGAACTGCAGTTTCCTCATTCCAAGTTTCAGAGATGAAACGATTCCCGGGGCATGGTTATCTGGAAAATACGTGCCGTGACTTATCAAATAAGTGTGGATATAACGGACAAAATATGAGCTCCGGATTGAAGATTTATGAGAATTCTGATTGGTCATTAAGAATCAGACCTTATCCCGCCCCAGCGAGATCGCGTTAAATATGGCTGACGCCGGACCCCGCGGGGAAAGAAATTGAACAGAAAGCCGCGGCAATGAAAAACTTTACAATCAAATGAATATATCTCTTTTACGTATCAATTTCTTTCATCACTCCTAGCAAGATAGATACACCATCATTATTGGTGTGTTCGCATTTGCTGTTTCCCCTCACGACAAATCTTTATCAGCATTAGTCGAGACTGTTTTAGTTATCGCAACTTTGAAGGTTTTTAAACTGTTTACTATGAACTTAACGAATTACGTGTATATGGTTGCTTGCATGGGGTTCTCGCCAAGATAAGTAGTCTGCGTAATGATCATAAAAAGAACTAATGGTAAATTAAAGTTACCGTTTTTGTCAGGCGCATAATTCGATGATAACAAAAAAAAAAAAAAAAAAAAAAAAAGCCTGTATAGTGAAACCCATATAAATCAGCCACATGAGGTGAGTATATTACGCATATACGGTAGGTGACTTTTTAAGACCAATAGGTACATAATACAGATCTGTTTTAAGTATCAACTCATCGGCGGACCCAGAAGGGGGTCACTGAGGTCTCGTTACTACCACCTCCACCAGCTCAAACTACGGCTGTTTAAAAATTAAATTTTTAGTGACTGTTTTAAATTCATCATAGACAACATTAAATTTCCAAGAGTACTCGTCTCTTAGTATCTTTTTTTAACAAGTCTCTGAGGATTTTAATTTTAATTTTAATTTATTTTATTTTATTTTTGGGGAGCATTCCCCCCCCCCCCCCCCCCCCCCCCCCCACAACGCACCAACAGATCTGCTCCCTTTGTGAGCTGAGATTATATGCCTTCGACAAACTCGATCCCCGTCGGTGGGCCCATTGGCCTATTTCTCGCTCCAGCCAGTGCACCACGACTGGTACACCAAAGACCATGGTATGTACTATCCTGTCTATGGGATGATGCATATAAACGATCCTTTGCTACTAATGAAAAAATGTAACGTGTTTCTTCTCTAACGACTCAATGGTAGGTGTAAGTGTGTGCTCAGGACAGAGTGCTTGAATCTTAATTGGATGTACGGACGAAAATAATTTGAAATGAAATGAAAGGCTGCGCCCGTTATATATAACAGCTTTCACATTTTTACAGTTTTTATTTAATTAATATACCATTTCTGATTTTACATATCAGGTGCGAATCCAGAAAAAACCCCATTGCTCAGCGGATTTTGTTTTTACATAAAATTTTGCTAAAAATGTACTTTACATTTCAGTTTGAAATTGCCCCATTATGCAATCCTTCATCAATTTCTGCTTTTACGTATCAGGGGCGTATAAAAAAACCCTCAATACCTAGCGGGAAAGGGCGTTGGAAAAAACCTCACACAACTGAAATTGTGGCCAGAACAGTGCTCTTGAACATTAATTGTTTATTAGTATAAGCTAATAATTACATGGTGTGTGCTAGACATTACATGTATTTTACATTTATATAGCACCTCATAAAATTACTAATGCAGTTTGAAAGAAGTAATTTATATCTACATGTAGGCTATTCCTTCCAAATGACAGAGGGAAAAGAAAGGCTCAAAATGATGTTCCGGGTCGGCAATCAAAAGAATGCGCTGAATCTGGAGGGTCACACGCCAGACTTTGCGGCATACAGCGAAGTGTAAGGCCCGTCTTTTGAACCATATTATTAGCGCATTCACGGGTACGTGTGAGCGTGGAATTAATTAGGTGTCATTGAAACTCGCGCGGCTGTGATAGAGTTACACCACTATAAACATTTCAACGAGGATACTGGAGTCAGCAACACTCGATCATGTGATATTGTGCGCGCCATTTTAACACCACTTTACCACTTCACTTCCATTGTTATAGGAAGTATATGTCTAGCATTGCGGCTGTTTCAAAAAAAAAAAAAAAAAAAAAAAAAAAAAAAAAAACACGCAAGGGCAGATATGGGCGGGGGTACATTAAATGTGTATTTCGTAAAAAAGTAATTTTAAAAATGTGTTTGCGGAATTCGTTCGTTTGGATCATTTTCATTCCAGCCAGTGCACCACGACTGGTATATCAAATACCGTGGTATGTGCTTTCCTGTCTGTGGTGAAGTGTATATAAAAGATCCCTTGCTGCTAATGAACAAATAATAATAAGGGTGTTTCCTCTGATGACTACGAGTCAGAATGACCAAATGTTTGACATCCAATAGCCCGTGATTAATTAATCAATGTGCTCTAGTGGTGTCGTTGAAATAAACAAACAAACTTGTATATTGACAATACTACATACCTGGGCCCTATTTCACAAAACATTGTAAGCCTAGTTTTGCACGTAAACGTAAATCTACGACTAAACCACAATTCTTATTACTATTATAGTACAACAAATATAGTCAGAAATGCACATAGTTCATTTTCTTTTGTCTTTAAAATGCTCCATCTTCCGTAATGATGCAATTTTCTGCGTGAAATAGACGCCAAACACGTGTAATCGCACGACCGGTATAACTCCTAGTAGCAGACGTAAACTTACGATGTTTAGTGAAATAGGCCCGTGACGGTACATGCTCTTAATGATGTTTTCGCCTGTGGCGATATTATTGTTTTAGAAGGCCGTGTGCAGTTCCAAATTGCACTTAGCCAGTTGGGCAACTTGTTACGTAATACTTCTGCGCGACGGTCATCGATCTTTTCTAATACACACCCAGAGCAGATGTGGAGGCCATGTGGGTAGTAGTTACGTAATATCTCCGGTAGTGCTGTTTATGGCCAGGGGATTGGTCGCGGATTGGCGACAGCCAGACTGACGATCAGAGAGAAATATACCGACTCTGGGAGAGGTGGAATATCAGATGATAGGGGGAGGACCGCCTTGTACCCACAGGCGATATACTTATTTTATAATAAATAGCTAGGGTTTAGAGATTTCTGGGAGAACCAAAAAGGAAGGCTTCCCGGGAACGTTGTCCGTTTGGACTTTGGTAAATATTTTATTTCTGCTCTGTTGTATAACCTTGATGTGATTGATGTGACTTTAAATATTTTAATACTGTATTATACCAATATTATTTAGACAATGTCTTCGGTCATCTGACGAAGTAAATCGTAGTCTTACTGGTCTATATTTATACGAGTATTTGGTAATATAAAGCTTAGCCAGTCATCCTAGAAGACCTAGGTAAACTGTAGGTTATTGTCTTTATTGTGATAGGTACCAGTATTAATTCTGTGTTACAAGGTTACTGAATGAGTAGTTAAGGGTTAATTAAAAATTAACCAGTTAGGAATAGTGTTGTAATTCCTTTATTAATTAAGTTCCCCTAGAAGCGTTTCTCAATTATCATACGTGTGTGTGTTGTGTCACGGTGAAGTGATTCGCATATTGTGTAAACTAGACACCTAGAGATTAACTAATTAAGTGATCAGTTCTGGGTTGTTATTATTGTTGTTATTAATTAACTACTGCGGCTGTACATTTGTCAACGTAGGTTAATACAGATTCCAAAGTGTATTGTGTTTTGTTGTGTTTTCTAGTGAACTAAACGTGCTATAATAATATATACTTTATATAAGATCGTATCTCTGATCATACCTAGACGAGCCAACGCGGGTATATAACTGCCTGTTACAGAGAGATCTAATAGATAGATATACAGTTAGGAGAGATATTTGGATAATCGTGTTTTATTCAGTTACGGGTATTATAGAATCCCCGTGACAAGGCCCCTGGCCGTTATATATTGTGCGGCCACCCCCACCCCCCGCAAACAACCTTACTGAATATGAAAATATTTAAAACGTATGTGGACTGTAACTTTGATGTTTCATACCCATTACTATATGAATATTTGCCTCCACCAGTGAACAGTGTAGGCCCACAGGTCAAATATTGGTAAAATAGCAATAGAAGAAGAAGTTTGTTTTGTTTAACGACACCACTAGAGCACATTGACTAATCAGTTATCGGATGTCAAACATTTAGTCATTCTCGTAGGAAATCCGCGACATTTTTTTAATGCAGCAAGGGATCTTTTATATGCACTTTCCCACAAACAGGAAAGCACATACCACGGCCTTAAAAGTATAAGTCCAAACATCCGACGCCAGACAGGATGGCAGTAATTGCAATGAGCGTTACATTTGGTATACTTAAATTTTGAATCTATTGCTGTTTTAACAAAATTATATTTTTGGACGTAAAAATTTAATGTTCACTGAATGTGTTCAATATCCGTATAGTTAATGGGTGTGAAATATCAAAGGTACTGCCCCCATATTTTTAATAGAGAGAAGATATTTCATGTTTTTTGGCAAATATGATTTATATCTCATGGAGTAAAGTGTGCAATCATATCTAACGAGTGGCGCTTGCGCGACGAGTGTTATATGTTTGCAAACTTCACGAGATGAGATATAAATCATATTTATTTGACAAAAAAACATGAAATGTTCTATTTTTTCTATAGCTTTTGGCAATTTACCTTTATTCTTAAAATGCCAGCAGCAAAATAGTTCCCGCTTTCTTACAGTGAAGATAACACTTTCTACAGTGACGACAACACAGTTTAGAGTGAAATAGTGAATTTTTTACTCTAAAATGTGTTATCGTCACTGAGTGACTGATAACACTTTTATTTCACTGATATTTTAAGATATTTCACTAAATGTTATTAAATAAAATTCGATATTTAGTGGGGTTATCTTTCTTCTTCTGGCTTTTTTTTGGTTTGGGGGAGGGGAGCGGGAGGAGGGGTACTATATCATTTAATTACACAATCTCACATAGTATTCTTTAAAATGTACGTAAGACGCATTTATCTGTGTCACATTGTGTAAAGAAGGCGCCTGTTAAAATAAGAGAACATGTATAGTACAGTTAGCAGCCACCATTTTTAATAGACCACATTACTGATTTTTAAACTTCTAACATACATCAAACCTGAATTAAGCGATCGCCTGTATTAAGATACCACACAGCTCCCCCCCCCCCCCCGCCCCCAATCAACTAGTAGCAGAAACTGACTTGTAGTTAGTAATCACCTGTTTAAAGGAGGCCTTTATCCTGTCATGTCGTGCCCATAACAGGCGTGTGCTACAACAGCATGCTCTGAATGTACACGTTAAAACCTAGTCCAGTCCAGTCCAAGGAGGACTATTGTAGTTCGCCGTAATCATCTAATATTATACAAATTATGTCAAAGTTATTTTAAGTAACCACTAGTAATCAAGAAGAAGAAGAAGTTTGTTTTGTTTAACAACACCACTGGAGCACATAGATTAATTAATCATCGGCTACTGCATGGCAAACATTTCATAATTCTGACACGTAGTCAAGCCGCTACATTTTCCCCAATGCAGCGATGGATCTTTTATATTCACTTTCCCACAAATCTGGGAAGCATATACCATGGCCTTTGTCCAGTTGTGCAGTACTGGTTGGAACGAGAAAAATACCAACCAGCTGAATGGATCCGTCGAGGTGGTTCGATCCTGCGACGCAAGCACATCAAGGGAGCACTCATCCGACTTAGCTAAATCCCGCCCCTCTAGAAATCAAAAATAACAATTTCATATTCTGTTAGGTGGCTGTTTAACAGAGTTTTTGGTAGGTTTAGTTTTTTTGTTTTTCGTTTTTTGTTTTTTGTTTTGTTGTTTTATCTATAGATATAATACAGCGGATCCAGCGTGAAATCGAACAGGGATTACAACGAAGTTGGCGATGGAGAAGGGGGTGGGAGTGGGGTGAGGGTGGGGGTGGTGTGATGATTTTTCTATTTTTTAATATTGTCATAACTGGCAGGGACAGATGCAGGGTTTTTCAAGGTAGTGGGTGCAACGCTTAAAATCGCCATCTACAACATTCAAAAGTAAACTAACATGTATTATCTGTATCGTAATCATCCACAGAAGTATTAAAAGAACAGTCAGATCAAATATGAGCCTTATGTGTAGAAAAGATGCATACCCGGACCACCAACACATACTGATAGTTCACCGCTAAAAACCAGTCAATGCATTACTTTCATCTGCTAAACATGGATGTTTTGGAACACTTCGAATTTCGAGAGGGGATGCCCCACCCTCACTCCCTCCCCAATGCCCTCCTCTTGGGTCGACGCTTGCAGTCCTTCGAGGGCAGATCTAATGCTTAAACTGATGCAACAAACTGAATTGGACTGAACTGAATTAACTTAAAGCGAACATTTCGGGCCGAATTTCTGAAGCCTGTTTTTCTTAAACGCAGGTGTTTAAGCAGTGTAAATGTATGTAGTTACACGCGTGTAAGACATAAACAGGTGTTTAAGCATTGTAAATGTATGTAGTTACACGCGTGTAAGTCATAAGCAGGCTTTGTAATTTCGGCCCGATAATCATGTATTCTTTATTAATATGTATTGGTGTAGCCAGGAAAGGGCTGGGACATAGGAGCAATCAATTCCCGCCAATCAACCATATATTTTCTCCCGACTTATTTTACATGCACATGTTGCCCCATAACGCGGCTCATCGACAGTGTGGGTTCCCTCTGCCAATGTGGGTGCCCCTCCACAATATAAAATACTCAGTGTTTCTGCCAGAAATAAATTTTTGGGTATGGCGCTAACGAATTGAATGCAACCACTGTCATCAGGGGGTATGGTGGGAGGCCTTCCCCAGAAAAAAAATGGGTTACGTTTAGGGTTAGGGTTAAGAAAATCATATAGTAATGATAAGAGTCATTAATTTTGTCAAAAGATTAACTTTAAAAAAAAAAAAATCTGCAAAAACTTTAGGTATGGCGCCATTCCCGTTTTACCCCGAATATCACTGGCTACAACAATGCCTACGCACCCCTCCTCCTACCTCATCGGTCCTTATAAAGAAACAATTAAACAAACAAACAAACAATCAATCAATCAATCACTTACCTCTATTGATATATTCATCCAACATTTGCAGGCAGTATTGGAACAGAACAGCATAGTAGTTAGGTGTCATCATCATTAGATAAGGGGCGAGATGTAGCCCAGTGGTAAAGCGTTCGCTCGATGCGCGGTCGGTCTGGGATCGATCCCCGTCGGTGGGCCCTTTGGGCTATTTCTCGTTCCAGCACCACGACTGGCATATTAAAGGCCGTAGTATGTACTATCCTGTCTGTGGGATGGTACATATAAAAGATCCCTTGCTGCTAATCGAAAAGAGTAGCCCATGAAGCGGCGACAGCGGGTTTCCTCTCTCAATATCTGTGTGGTCCTTAACCATATGTCTGACGCCATATAACCGTAAATATAATATGTTGAGTGTGTCGTTAAATAAAACATTTCCACCATCATTAGATAGTATTAGATTCATGCACAGATATTTTATATTTATATACATTTAAAATAAATATGATTATAAATGTCAAACAGCGATCTTGCGTAGTATCGCTTTGACATCAATAAGCATATTAAAACTTGAAAGCATTGTTGACGTCACGTCATAGGAATGATGACGTTTTCATGGTAACGGCTTCGGCAAGTTTCGTTACTTAACGAAAGATATTGAAGTGCGCACCCTTCCACTGGATCCGCGCCTGACAGGGAATGAAAGCAGCACAGAACTATATATAGTAATATTTGTCCGTTAGTAATAATTGTCCGTCACCGTTGGAGGGGAGGGGGGAGGTGGGGGGGGGGGGCGACTGAGTAGTTAATAGTCTAAAACTCCTTTTCTTTAGGTTTCTATAGTGCTTTCCGAATTTTCGGGGGGGGGACTGCCCCCACCCCCCCCCCCCCCCCCCCTTGCCCCCCTGCTAGCTACGGCCCTGTATAACCGTAAATAAAATGTGTGCGTCGTTAAATAAAACATTTCCTTCTTTCACGCACCGGCAGGACTGACATCGATGATGCATAAATGTATTAAGTACATACAAAAATATTCGTGCACTAAAATATTCTTTGCCATATTTATAATGTAATGTCACGTCTTCTTAACCTGTCGGTCGTCTTTTGACAAGAAAAAAAAAAATAGTTTGGTAATTCTTCAGCTCTAAGTGAAAGCGCAATCTCGGGGTTTATGTAAGTTATTCAACCATGCTTTTTGTCTATATCGGCCAAAGTTTGTATGAAAACAGAAACAGTATATTTAGCATAATTTGAAGGGGATTTAAATAATGTACAACATTTGTTTTAATGCAGTATAATATTATGTAGCTACTGTGCAACATGAATGAAAACTACTTAGGGGTGATAGTAGGCTTGTGACCCTTAACTTTCTCCAAAGGAGGGGTCATGGAACACCTGTTATTCTCTCCCACCCCCACCCCTTGGTTCCGCACCTGTGAATCTATAAGATAGTCATAGTTCGACAAAAATCCCATGAGTTTTTGTGTTATAGGTTATTAAATATTACGGGGATTTTCCTCTCTTTATTATCTTGATCATGATCATCATCATTTTACAAATTGACACACCTGTGTGAAGTTCGCACCTGATCGCTGTCGTCGATTTCAGTCTCCATGACATGTGTTTGATTCGGACAGAATTTAATTACAATTTTTATCTTGGTGGGAAATTGACGTTTGCCGGTCGCCCGGTGCTAAAACCTACAAAATGGTCCTTCGTTAATTTATTTTCGTGCGTTTATCCAATTTAGGTTCAAGCAGGCTCTACTGGACACGTGTCTCAACTACATGGGTGGTATAATGTTTAACTACACCACTAGAGTACCTTGATTAATTAACCATCGGCTATCGGATGTTAAACTACATTTTACCATTAGCTGCAAGTGATCTTTTAAATGCACTTTCCCACAGATAGATATGACAGCACATACCACGACCTTTGATATACCAGTCGTTGAGCACTGGTTGGGATGGGAGAAACACATCTGATCTCACTCACCCTAGGATGGGACCGGTACCAAGGCACGAGCCCGTTATCTATCATTGCCCCCCCCCCCTCCCCCCAACCTGCATGGAGATAGGTAATTGTTAATGCATTTGTATGAATTTGGAATAAATAGGTTTACAGATACGTTGAAATAAATTAACAGGTCTTGCTAGAAAGATGACAATACGAATGCAGATATATATATTTTTTATTTTATAACTCTTTTTTTTTTACCAGGATATTAGTTAAATTAAAATCAATGAATTTATTGGCCAGAGGCAAAAACATTTTATAACAACAAGTCCTGTCAGATTTATCACCAATGACAGGACTGGCAGTATTAAGTGAGCTCGATGAACTTCGAATTTTGACATGCTGAGATTCTATTTGGTATACTGCTTCCTTTAGACGTCTGCAGATACAAACATGTATGTGGATATCTTATCATCGGCTATTGGACGTCAAACATATGGTCATTCTGACACTGCTTTTTTAGAGGAAACCCGCTGTCGCCACATAGGCTACTCTTTTACGACGGGCAGCAAGGGATCTTTTATTTGCGCTTCCCACAGGCAGGATAGTACAAACAATGGTCTTTGTTGAACCAGTTATGGATCACTGGTCGGTGCAAGTGGTTTACACCTACCCATTGAGCCTTGCGGAGCACTCACTCAGGGTTTGGAGTCGGTATCTGGATTAAGAATCCCATGCCTCGACTGGGATCCGAACCCAATACCTACCAGCCTGTAGACCGATGGCCTAACCATGACGCCACCGAGGCCGGTATTATATTTTAAACATTGCTGGCCTCGTTTGCAAATATGTATTGGATTTAAACGATATACTGCAGTTTTTCAAAATGTCAAAACTGTTCAATTAACGCCTTAAATAAAATCTACTTTTAAAAAATCGTTTAAACTGTTTGTTTGTTTTTTGGAGGGATGGGTTGGGGGTGGGGTGGGTAGGTGGGTGGGTAAATTTTGTTTTATTTTATTTTATTTTATTTTATTTTATTTTATTTTATTTTATTTATCATCATTATTACTATCATTATTATTGTTATTTATTTAATAATTAATAGTTTTTTACTACATTGTACACTGGTGTTCGTTTTTAAATAACTTGTTATAACATAAAGTCAAAATTTGTCAAACGTTTTGGTAATTTGGACACATAGTCATCAGAGGAAACCCGCTACATTTTTTTCCTAATCAGGTCAGGTCAGGTCAGGTTCAGAAGGTTTTACATGCATATTCAGAGAAAGTTGTTGTAGTGCACGCCTGTCCAGGACATGATTTTTCCTAATGCAGCAAGGGATCTATTGTATACACTTTTCCAACAAACAAGAAAGCATATACCACTGCCTTTAGACCAGTTGTGGTGCATGGGTTATAACGAGAAAAACCCCAATCAGTTCAATGGATCCACCAAGATAGTTCGATCATTCGACGCAGGCACCTCAAGCGAACACTCAACCGACTGATCAAAATACCGCCCCCTGTTACAGCATAAATGTTATCTAACGCCTACTCATGTAATATTCCCTAAATATGCAAGATGACATAATGATAAAAATAGATATCGGCTTATAATTATTTAAATGTTAATCTCAAATACTAATTTTGTGTCCATACTATGTGAAGCTGGTGTTTATATTTATCGTGT
>NC_054708.1:23534833-23537333 GCF_016097555.1 Gigantopelta aegis | reverse complement strand
GTAGATGGTGCGATTCTTTTCAAAATGCGTGTTTGAAATGCCACAGATTGCGTTTTCAAAGAACAATGCAAGATAATGATTGCCAATATGTTGTTAATAGAGAATACACCATCCGTGACCGTAATGCTAGGCTCAGACTACCAACTGCCAGTAGAAAGTTGGCCAACTGTCAGCTCTCACAACTTTTACGACTGTCCTATTGCTAGTCTAAGCGCTCTTACAACTCGATCCTCGTCGAATACAACACCTACGGCCGATTAATTGTTAATCTGAGCGCCCCCTTCGTAAGTCGGGAGTTGAGGAAAGCAAAACGCAGCCGTCGAGTTGGCCAACTTCGTCGTAGCAGTTGATAGTCTGATACTAGCATTACGGTTACGAATGTAGTATTCTATTTCACACGTACTCTCAAAAAACCACGTTTGAAATAAATTTTAACTAAAACCTGTTTTAGACTTTTGCGCTTTCAGTTAACTTGATCATGATTTAGTTTTCGCTGGATGATATGGCTGTGTCATCACCTAGGAGTGACCAATCGTATGTCTTTAAATCGTTAATTTCATTCACACTTATTTACGTCCTTATATTCAATTAAAGTTCAAGCATGCTGTCCTGTGCACACAAGTCAGCTATCTGGATTGTTTGTCCAGGACAGTGGATTAGTGGTTAGTGAGAGAGCACTCTGTGTAGCGGCCTTACATTGAGGCAGTCTGGGTGGGAGCCGGTACAGGGATGCGAAATCATTTCCAGCCTTATTTCCACGAAAACAAAATGCATTTCGTAGTATTAGAAATACCCGAATGACCAGAAACACTTCGTATGTAGGAAACTGAAAAATCTAAACATTAAAATGTAAACAATGTCTGATTCCAATTATCAAAAAACGGCTCTAATAATGATAAGAAGTTTGTTTTGTTTAACGACACCATTGGATGTCAAACTTTTGGTAATTCTGAGGAAACCCGCAACATGTTTCCTAATACAGCAAGGGATATTTTATATACACTTTCCCACATACAGGAAAGCACATACCACGGCCTTTGTCCAGTTGTGGTGCACTGGTTGTAACGAGAAAAAACAAATCAGTTGAATGGATCCACCGAAGTAGTTACGTCGTGGTGTTTAAAAATAAGAATCTGCCACTTTAGGTGTTCATACTAAAATAATTACGAGGTTGTTGAGACTGTTTATCCCTCTCTTGATATCTTCACACCATGTCCTCAGGCGCAAGTTCCATTTGTCTGTAATCCATATGCGTATGCGTATACGTAATCCAAAAGCAAAGGCTGATCGAATACGCAAATACGTCTACGTAATCCAACAGCAAAGGCTGATCGGATACGCAAATACATCTACGTAATCCAAAAGCAAAGGCTGATCGGATACGCAAATGCGTACGGAAGACGCATACAGGGAATCAACTCTACCCATTTGCGTATAAAGTGATTAGTGTGGATTATTCATCACAGAGTACGTATACGTATATGCATACGAATGAAAATACACATACGAATACGAATACGCATACGAATGTGGATTACGGACAAAATGGAATTTGCGTTTTTTGCGTCCACGTGTCTGTATATGTGTGAGTGCGACTGCGTGTACGCATGTGTTTATGCGAGCAAATGTATATGGCGATTTTAGATTACATTCAGTTCATCCAATCAATGTTCAAACACGCCGTCCTAAGCACACTACATGGCCACAAACCAAATATTATACATCATTTAACCCACAGAACACAAAATAAATACTGACGTAGTTCTTTCAAAGTAAAATAGTTTTTTTGTTTTTTTAAATATAAGATTCCACAAAGCCAATGAAAATTGCAAAATGCATAATTAGGTAGGTGTGTAATAATGGCACAAGAGTAACGCTTGGTGGACACTGATATGTTCATTCGTATCATTGAATAGCAGATCAAAGCTGGATAGTAAAGTATAATTCAATTCTTTTTTATGTTTTTAATTTTGGCGTTGTTCCAGAAATGTTCACACAGTGAGTGAGGATATATATATATGGCCCATTATGGGTGTGCAAAAACCTGTTACTGGGCCGGGATCCAGCTCACATTCAGTCAGTAGAGCGCTCGCCTTATCTGCTTTGGTCGTAAAATCTAACCCCCTCAGTGGCCCCATTTTTTAATGGTTTATTTGTTTGTGTTTTGTTGTTGTTGTTTTGTGGGGTTTTGTGGGGTTTTTGTATCCTATCTCTGTCCAACGAATGGCAGTCCTGTTTATGGGAAAGTTGATATAAAAGACCCTTGCTGGTAATGGAAAATAAAAATGTAGCGGGTTTTCTTTAAGACTATAATATGTTAGAATTATCAAATGTTTAGCATCCAGTAGCCGATGATTAATAAATCAATGAGCTCTGGTGTTGTCGTTAACCAAAAAAACACCTTTGTAGCCAAATCTGAGATCGGAGCTAGACATGAGTTAAAAAACAGTTTTATTTCAGATGAACCTGTTGCAAATTTATATGTACCAAATGGTTTGAT
>NC_054708.1:23524833-23532333 GCF_016097555.1 Gigantopelta aegis | reverse complement strand
TATTATTATTATTATTATTATTATTTATTATTATTATTATTATAGCTATTATTATTATATGTTATTAATAGAAAAATTTAGCGGGTTTCCTCTTTACGTCAGAGTTACCAAATGTTTGACATCCAATGACCGATGATTAATAAATCAACGTGATCTAGTGGTGTCCGTAAACAAAACAAACTTTTAACTTTATTATAAGAATTAAACTTAAATCCAACTACACTGTTAATTAATAGCGCTTTATCGGCAGTACTTTAATTAATATTATTTTTAAAGGTTATTAACTATTTTTAAAAACAAACAGCAACTTTTTTTTATCATTCGTGGTATTCTTGAATCGTTCGAGCAGTGGGGGGAGGGCAAAAGGGGGGGGGGGGAACAACGGATACCAAAATGCTTTGTGAATTCTCGCATCTGCCCCTGCCCTTAAAGGAGCGGTGTATGTACCTAACTGTATAGTCGTACCAGGTCTACCGCGCACGTGCACACGTGCATGGGTGTTGCGGTGCATGTTACATGTTGCAGAAAGCCAGGCCTTCGGTCTGACATGAGATCATAGAGAGAACAAGCAACACGTGCCGTCCGCCATTAGCTGCCCGTGACGCCCCCACACTGCGGCCCGACTTACAAATACAACGACCAGCTAATTAGCGCTTTAAAATCTACCAATGCATTTGTCGGCAATTACCATCATCTAATTAGTGTGTACAGTTCATTACTCACATGAAGGAAATGTTTTATTTAACGACGCACTCAACACATTTTATTTACGGTTATCTAGCGTCAGACATATGGTTAAGAACCACACAGATATTGAGAGTGGAAACTCGCTGTCGCCACTTCATGGGTTACTATTTTCGATAAGCAGCAAGAGATCTTTTATATGCACTATCCCACAGACAGGGTAGCACATGCCACGGCCTTTGATATACCAGTTGTGATGCACTGGCTGGAACGAGAAATAGCCCAGTGGGCCCACCGACGGGGATCGATCCCACACCGACCGCGCATCGAGCGAGCGCTGTACCACTGGGCTACGTCCCACCCCTTACTGGCATGACGCCAGGGTTTATTACAGACCGAGTGGTTGTCTTAAAACCGATAAAAACACACACACACACACAGCATAGGAAAAATAAAAAACAGCAGCAGTAGTTATCATTTTAATATTAATTAACAAGTTAACAGTCTGTACGGATACCTGAATAAAACAAAGCTCGCCCCCCCCCCCCCTCCCCCACTTCCTTCTTTTTGTCAATGTCTCTGTCTTTCGATTGGTGTATCTTACTATTTTCCACCTCTCTCGTCCCCTCTCTTCTCTCTCTTTTTCTTTCTCTTTTCTTCTTTGTATCGCTCGTATTATCTCTCTCTGTCTCTCTGTCTCTGTCTCTCTCTCTGTCTCTCTCTCTCTCTCTCTCTCTCTCTCTCTCTCTCTCTCTCTCTCTCTCTCTCTCTCTCTCTCTCTCTCTCTCTCTCTTCTTTCTCTCTCATCCATGGTCTCTTTTCTCTGTCTGTCTGTTTGTTTAAATGCCAGCCATTTCCTTTGACGTTTGGAGAATATGTCAGAAGACTGCTTATTTCAAGTTATGGGGAGTAGGACCAATTAGCGAAGTCGAAGGATATTCGGGCTGCCAGGAGTTGAAACATCAACGGCTTCAGTCAGCGCTGGACAATCACCTTGTACTTCAAGGTACCAAACAGAATGGACAATTTGTCAAAGTGCACCTGCTTTACCACACACACAAAATCCAAGGCAGTTGATGTTTTTACGATCACAAATTAGCAGTTTATGTATTTTAGTAAATTACACGGCATTCTTTTCCCAGCATATGTGTCAGTTCCGTATATAGAGAAAGTTGAACATGCTTCGCATGTTGGAAGTTAGACAAATTTAGCAATACAGTGTAAATAGACGTTCTTTTCTGTGTTTAAGTTAGGGTTTTTGGAATATGTTATGTAAAAACAGGTTTATAACAAAGTTTGTTCAGACAGGTTAGCGACAGATCAAACTAAATGAGTTTCGCTACTTTTACAACAACAGTGATAGTAGTAGCAGCAGCAATATTTTTAGTAGTAGTAGTAGTAGCAGCAGTAGTGGTGGTAGTAGTAGCAGTAGTAATAGTAGTAGTAATAATAGTGGTAGTAATAGTAGTAGTAGTGGTGGTGGTGGTGATGGTAGTAGTAGTAGTAGTAGTAGTAGTAGTAGTAGTAGTAGTAGTAGTAGCAGTAGTAGTAGTAGTAGCAGCAGTGGTTGTAGTAGTAGTGGTGGTAGTAGTAGCTGAAGTAGTACTTGTAGTAGTAGTGGTGGTGATGGTGGTGGTGGTGGTGGTAGTAGTAGTAGTAGTAGTAGTAGTAGTGGTGGTGGTGGTGGTGGTGGGGTGATGGTAGTAGTAGTAGTAGTAGTAGTGGTGGTAGTAGCAGTAGCAGTAGCAGTAGCAGTAGTAGTAGTAGTAGTAGTAGTAGTAGTAGTAGTAGTAGTAGTAGTAGTAGTAGTAGTAGTAGTAGTAGTAGTAGTAGTAGTAGCAGTAGTAGTAGTAGTAGTAGTAGTAGTAGCAGTAGTAGTAGTAGTAGTAGCAGTAGTAGCAGTAGTAGTAGTAGTGGCAGTAGTAGTAGTGGTGGTGTTAGTAATAACAAATTCTCTTTTTCATGCATACGATAACGATACTCGTATATGATGGTAAAAGTACACCACCTTCGAAAACAGTGTTCCGAAGAAATAACTTGCCAAACGAGTAACTTTTGATAACAATAACCCATCATCATGCCTTAAAAATACGTGAATTCAAAAACTTGCATATAGCGTTTACATTAAAGAAATGCCACGGATGGACTTTGTTTACAAGTTTGACGAAATGAATGTATAAAAGAACGAATGAATGTATTTTTATGAAATCAAAGAACATTTTCACCTTTAGAGTATGAATATATTTGTATATCTGAAAGGACGAACATTTAACATTATTATTGATTATTTAAGATAGCTTCTGTATCTTATTTTACGCAGTTTCTATAAACGACAATTAGCAGAACCGTTACTAATAAGTAATAATGAGGAAACAAAGAGTGTCCTCTTGATAAACTTAGATGAACAAAGGACATTAAAATAACAATGAAATCTCATTTAAGCTTCATTAAAACGTTGAATGTATGTTGTGAAATTGTCGATTGTAATTAACCGATAGACCAGTAAATTGGACGTTTCACGCAGAAGTAGTTTGTACGTTCAATCGGGCAGAAATAAAAATTAATCAGTGCCAGACCTTTAATTAAGCCGACAATACAAAAGATCCTGACTAGAACACATTAAGATATTTGAAACTGTCATCACTGGAGCGTACTTTATTCAGATTATATCGATTTTCAAGGCTACCTGCTTATTTCTCATCATATAGTTCAATTTGTAAACCACGCAAGTACTTCCTGTATGTCTTCTTCTTTCTTTCTCTTTTATTCAGCAAGAGTAGGTTAAATTATTTTAATTTTGGAATTGATTCTAAAATTCATTAATTCAATTATTCGTTCGTTTTTTCATTGATTCATAAATTCATGCATTTGTTCATTCATTCGTTCATTCGTTCATTCGTTCATTCGTTCATTCATAAATTCATGCATTCATTCATTCATACATTCATTCATTCATTCATTCACTCATTCATTCATTCATCCATTCATTTGGTCTGTGTTGAATTCATAATTTCATGGGTGGGTGGGTGTGGGTGTGAGGGGAATCTCCTTAAATGCTTCTTTTTCAGCTTTATATATAAAAAAGAATTTAAAGAGAAAACTGTTTTTAAATATTCATAATTGATTAAACGAATTTATTATATACTGTATTATTATTATTATTATTATTATTATTATTATTATTATTTATTATTATGATTATGAGTATGAGTATGATTATTATGATTATTATTATTATTATTATTATTATTATGTTATGTGGTCTAATTCTTCAGTTATTTAGTCATACTCCAATTTCAATGCATTTCAACTTTTTTTTGCGCTTATGTCCAAGTAAGGTTCAAGCACGCTGTCCTGGGCACACACCTCAGCTATCTGGGCTGTCTGTCCAGGACTGTTGGTTAGTTGTTAGTTGTTAGTTGTTAGTGAGAGAAAAAAGAGGGTGTAGTGGTCTTACACCTACCCATTGAGTCGTTAAAACTCGCTCTGGGTGGGATCCAGTACCGGGCTACGAACCCAGTACCTACCAGCCTAACTGACGGAACTGATGGAAATGCGCTGGGATTTGAGTTTGTGTTCATGTATGGATAAAGAAGACAAACAATCAATAGCTATTTAAAAGTAAAATTAGCAAAATGTACGGCCTATCCGTGTGAACTAGTCAATATGTGCCTAATATTTCAAATCCTTCTTCGATTGACTTCTAACCGATTGTGAAATCGAAAGTAATGTGTCATCATCATCATTATCATCATCATCATCATAAAATAAAAGTTATTATTACTTCAAAGTACTATTACTACCGCTAACACCACTACTACTGCTGCTACTACTACTACTACTACTATTACTACCGCCACCACCATTACCACTACTACTACTACTACCACTACTACTATTACTATTACTATTACTTCTACTACTACTACTACTACTACTACTACTACTACTACTACTACTACTGCTACTGCTACTACTACTCCTACTGCTACCACTACCACTACTACTACTGCTACTACTACTACTACTACTACTACTACTACTACTACTACTACTACTACTACTACCGCCAACACCATTACCACTACTACTACTACTACTACCACCACTACCACCACTACTATTACTATTATTTCTACTACTACTACTACTACTACTACTACTACTACTACTACTACTACTACTACTACTACTACTATTACTACTATAAAAAGAATCTTGCTACTTTTAGATTTTAAATGTAGCCGTTAAGGGTCGTTCCCTGGGTCGTTACTAAATAACTATGTCCGACGTGTTTCCGTGTGCTACAGCTTGCACACAAGCCGGTTAATTTTCACATTTGTCAATCGAAGTTCTGCAGACTCGAGACATGTTGTTTCCATTTAGCCAGACTACCGGCAAAACTATCCGCGATAACATTTGGAATTTGAAACACAGTTATCACATTTCGGCGGATATTTATAACCCCATTCACCAGAATTCTGGCCTAATTTGCCACACACATTCCGAGGATAATAACTCACCGGTTTCCGTTCCGAATATTTAATATTTAATGCTATTTAAAATGGTCTCAAGATAACGTTCAGTTAAAGGTTCATTATCATATTTGCATGTGTCATATTTCGCACTTTTGCACTTGTGTGTGATAAATTATCATAAATTATTATATCCTTAATATAATCCTGCATAATTAACTATATAATATCAAAATGGTAATGTGATTCTGGGTAAAAAAACATAAAAAGTAAACAGCAAATTCGTAAAGTAAATATCCACCCACAATAAATTCCTGTGTAATTAATTTTATGTAAATAATACATGTATATGTAAATTTGAGAAATATGAACTTAATATTTTAATTATTTTGTGCAGCTTAAACATATTTACAATGAAGTTTAGTATACTATTAAAAATAAAACATCAAAAAGAAAAACAGAGAAAAACAAGAGACGGAAAACAAAACTAACATCTGCTGTTCTAATATATTGATAAATTGTTAACACGAATTTTATTGGAGCAGAATTAAATGAAAGAGTTTTATGTTTCTATTAGCATTTGCATGACACTTGAAATATCATCTTACTTAAACGCTATAGTTAGTAATATTAAAGTGTACGGGCTGCATATGTTTGTGATCGCTCTGATCTCTGTAACACTGACAGCGTAAAACAGTTTCTACAATGGTGAAACACGCTAAATTATGTTAAGAGTGTTATCTATGAATTAAATGATGAGTAGGAAAGAAGCAACAAAACCACCCAATCACCCCGACCCATGTTTAGATTGTTTTAACCAGGATTGCTACCTGTCTTTTGTCAATGATAAAACATAATACACTGAACAACAAATGAAACGCAAAAAAGAGAAAAATTCACTATATATTTTTGTTTTCGTAATACAGTTAATTAGGTAAACAGACGGTAAAAATGGGTGTAAAATGTCCACAAGACATCGATGACTTTAATAAGCACAAAAATAATGGAATTCAAACTTAATAATATTAAATACAATTAGTGAAAACTAAATCAATATTTCCATTTCTTTTGTTATTAAGTATAGTAACACAACGTTTCGGCAAAATTGTCTTAAAACTAAACACTATAATATACTATGACACTGAAACTTGGCTCTGGGCGATTAAAGTTTAAAACGTTAAAATTGTTAAAGCTATATTTTTATTAATCACACAGTACAATACTATACTGTATGACACTAAAACATAATAGAATAATTATAACACAAAAAACCCAACAAAAATGGTAGTAATAATAAGGCTTATAAAATGTTGTGTTTCAGATAACATGTCGAAAACATAATGTAGAGTAAGCAGGAATTTAAAAAAATGTTTCACTACCTTTAGAACTTACAGGTCCAGATAAAAAGTTATGGATTTACTCTTTTTACCTACATTTTAATCTTTATAATGGGGAAAAATACATCGAAAAAACATTAGGGTTCGCCCTTTATTCTAGGTAGGGTCGGGTTACAGAAAATTAGTAATTTCTTTAGAGTCATATTAGTGTTATCAAATTAGTCATAATAATAATAATAATAATAATAATAATAATAATAATAAAATAAAAAACAGTACTACTATTATTAATAATATTTGTAAAAATACTACTGATAAAATAATTTTTTAAAAGTATTTGTATACTTTAAATGTAAGTGCGAACATATCAATAAATTTTAAATGTGAAATTAAAAATATTTTTAATAATATTGCTACTTTTGGAATGGGAATATACTTTATATTTAATACTACAGGAAATGTATATAATTAATAAATTTGAATAACATAAAATTTCTTTACTATTAGTTTACTGGAGTCTTTACTATTTAATTTTATTATTATATTTTAAAAAACATGAAATAATATAGTTTCAATATAAATTTACATTGGGATATTCGTTATTATGCATTGATCGACGAAAGAACGGGTGCTATGATACTTATGTCAATTAATTTTCTCTAACACCACACATACATTATTGATAAAATAATGATTTTTATGAAGATTAAAAGTTTTATATTCAGTGGTATCTGCTATACCAAATTTGTGTTTTAACAACTAAAATATAGAAAATACGAAAAGGAAGGAAATGTTTTATTTAACGACGCACTCAACACATTTTATTTACGGTTATATGGCGTCGGACATATGGTTAAGGACCACACAGATATTGTGAGAGGAAACCCGTTGTCGCCACTTCACGGGCTACTCTTTTCGATTAGCAGCAAGGGATCTTTTATATGCACCATCCCACAGACAGGATAGCACATACCACGGCCTTTAATATACCAGTCGTGAGAAAA